>NC_133327.1:512365568-512569579 GCF_042186555.1 Aquarana catesbeiana | reverse complement strand
GAGTCCTTCTTTACATCAGGTGTCCCCCCAGAGTGGAGTCCTTCCTTACATCAAGTGTCCCCAGAGCGGATTCCTTTGTTACATCAGGTGTCCCCCCCAGATCGGAGTCCTTCCTTACATCAGGTGTCCCAAGTAGAGTCCCTCCTTACACCAGGCATTCCCAGCAGAGTCCCTCCTTACATCAGGTGTCCCCAGAACGGAGTCCTATCTTACATCAGGTGTCCCCAGAGCGGAGTCCTTCCTTACATCAGGCATTCCCAACAGAGTCCTTCTTAGAGCAGAGGCCCTTCTTACATCAGGTGTCCCCAGAGCAGAGATTCTCCTTACATCAGGTGTCCCCCCAGAGCGGAGTCCCTCCTTACATTAGGTGTCCCCCCAGAGCGGAGTCCTTCCTTACATCAGGTGTCCCCAGAGCGGAGTCCTTCCTTACATCAGGTGTCCCCAGAACGGAGTCCTATCTTACATCAGGTGTCCCCAGAGCGGAGTCCTTCCTTACATCAGGCATTCCCAACAGAGTCCTTCCTTACATCAGGCATTCCCAACAGTCCTTCCTTACATCAGGTGTTCCCTACTAAGAATCCTTCCTTACATCAGGTGTCCTCAGAACGGAGTCCTATCTTACATCAGGTGTCCCCAGAGCGGAGTCCTTCCTTACATCAGGTGTCCCCAGAGCAGAGTCCCTGCTTATATCAGGTGTTCCCCCCGAGCACAGTCCTTCCTTACATCAGGTGTCCCCAGTTCAGAGTGCTTCCTTACATCAGGTGTCTCCAGAGCAGAAGCCTTCCTTACATCAGGTGTCCCTCCCAGAGCGGAGTACTTCCTTACATCAGGTGTTCCCAGTTCGGAGTCCCTCCTTACATCAGGTGTCCCCCCAGAGCAGAGTCCTTCCTTACATCAGGTGTTCCCAGCTAAGAATCCCTCCTTACATCAGGTGTCCCCAGAGCGGACGCCTTCCTTACATCAGGCATTCCCAACAGAGTCCTTCCTTACATCAGGCATTCCCAACAGTCCCTCCTTACATCATGTGTCCCCAGTAGAGTCCCTCCTTACACCAGGCATTCTCAGCAGAGTCGCTCCTTACATCAGGTGTCCCCAGAGCAGAGGCCCTTCTTACACCAGGTGTCCCCAGAGCGGAGTACCTCCTTACATCAGGTGTCCCCCCAGAGAGGAGTCCTTCCTTACATCAGGTGTCCCCCCAGAGCGGAGTCCTTCCTTACATCAGATGTCCCCCCAGAGCGGAGTCCTTCCTTACATCAGGTGTCCCCAGAGCAGAGGCCCTTCTTACATCAGGTGTCCCCATAGCGGAGATCCTCCTTACATCAGGTGTCCCCCCAGAGCGGAGTCCCTCCTTACATTAGGTGTCCCCCCCAGAGCGTAGTCCTTCCTTACATCAGGTGTCCCCAGAGCGGAGTCCTTCCTTACATCAGGTGTCCCCAAAGCAGAGTCCCTCCTTATATCAGGTGTCCCCCCCGAGCGCAGTCCTTCCTTACATCAGGTGTCCCCAGTTCAGAGTGCTTCCTTACATCAGGTGTCTCCAGAGCAGAAGCCTTCCTTACATCAGGTGTCCCTCCCAGAGCGGAGTACTTCCTTACATCAGTTGTTCCCAGTTAAGAGTCCCTCCTTACATCAGGTGTCCCCAGAGCAGAGGCCTTCCTTACATCAGGCATTCCCAACGGAGTCCTTCCTTACATCAGGCATTCCCAACAGAGTCCCTCCTTACACCAGGTATTCCCAGAAGAGTCGCTCCATACATCAGGTGTCCCCAGAGCAGAGGCCCTTCTTACATCAGGTGTCCCCAGAGCGGAGATCCTCCTTACATCAGGTGTCCCCCCAGAGCGGAGTCCCTCCTTACATTAGGTGTCCCCCCAGAGCATAGTCCTTCCTTACATCAGGTGTCCCCAGAGCGGAGTCCTTCCTTACATCAGGTGTCCCCAGAACAGAGTCCTATCTTACATCAGGTGTCCCCAGAGCGGAGTCCTTCCTTACATCAGGTGTCCCCAAAGCAGAGTCCCTCCTTATATCAGGTGTCCCCCCCGAGCGCAGTCCTTCCTTACATCAGGTGTCCCCAGTTCAGAGTGCTTCCTTACATCAGTTGTCTCCAGAGCAGAAGCCTTCCTTACATCAGGTGTCCCTCCCAGAGCGGAGTACTTCCTTACATCAGTTGTTCCCAGTTAAGAGTCCCTCCTTACATCAGGTGTCCCCAGAGCAGAGGCCTTCCTTACATCAGGCATTCCCAACGGAGTCTTTCCTTACATCAGGCATTCCCAACAGAGTCCCTCCTTACACCAGGTATTCCCAGAAGAGTCGCTCCATACATCAGGTGTCCCCAGAGCAGAGGCCCTTCTTACATCAGGTGTCCCCAGAGCGGAGATCCTCCTTACATCAGGTGTCCCCCCAGAGCGGAGTCCCTCCTTACATTAGGTGTCCCCCCAGAGCGGAGTCCTTCCTTACATCAGGTGTCCCCAGAGCGGAGTCCTTCCTTACATCAGGTGTCCCCAGAACGGAGTCCTATCTTACATCAGGTGTCCCCAGAGCGGAGTCCTTCCTTACATCAGGCATTCCCAACAGAGTCCTTCCCAGAGCAGAGGCCCTTCTTACATCAGGTGTCCCCAGAGCAGAGATCCTCCTTACATCAGGTGTCCCCCCAGAGCGGAGTCCCTCCTTACATTAGGTGTCCCCCCAGAGCGGAGTCCTTCCTTACATCAGGTGTCCCCAGAGCGGAGTCCTTCCTTACATCAGGTGTCCCCAGAACGGAGTCCTATCTTACATCAGGTGTCCCCAGAGCGGAGTCCTTCCTTACATCAGGCATTCCCAACAGAGTCCTTCCTTACATCAGGCATTCCCAACAGTCCTTCCTTACATCAGGTGTTCCCAGCTAAGAATCCCTCCTTACATCAGGTGTCCCCAGAGCGGACGCCTTCCTTACATCAGGCATTCCCAACAGAGTCCTTCCTTACATCAGGCATTCCCAACAGTCCCTCCTTACATCAGGTGTCCCCAGTAGAGTCCCTCCTTACACCAGGCATTCTCAGCAGAGTCGCTCCTTACATCAGGTGTCCCCAGAGCAGAGGCCCTTCTTACACCAGGTGTCCCCAGAGCGGAGTACCTCCTTACATCAGGTGTCCCCCCAGAGCGGAGTCCTTCCTTACATCAGGTGTCCCCCCAGAGCGGAGTCCTTCCTTACATCAGGTGTCCCCCCAGAGCGGAGTCCTTCCTTACATCAGGTGTCCCCAGAGCAGAGGCCCTTCTTACATCAGGTGTACCCAGAGCGGAGATCCTCCTTACATCAGGTGTCCCCCCAGAGCGGAGTCCCTCCTTACATTAGGTGTCCCCCCAGAGCGAAGTCCTTCCTTACATCAGGTGTCCCCAGAGCGGAGTCCTTCCTTACATCAGGTGTCCCCAGAACAGAGTTCTATCTTACATCAGGTGTCCCCAGAGCGGAGTCCTTCCTTACATCAGGTGTCCCCAAAGCAGAGTCCCTCCTTATATCAGGTGTCCCCCCCGAGCGCAGTCCTTCCTTACATCAGGTGTCCCCAGTTCAGAGTGCTTCCTTACATCAGGTGTCTCCAGAGCAGAAGCCTTCCTTACATCAGGTGTCCCTCCCAGAGCGGAGTACTTCCTTACATCAGTTGTTCCCAGTTAAGAGTCCCTCCTTACATCAGGTGTCCCCAGAGCAGAGGCCTTCCTTACATCAGGCATTCCCAACGGAGTCCTTTCTTACATCAGGCATTCCCAACAGAGTCCCTCCTTACACCAGGTATTCCCAGAAGAGTCGCTCCATACATCAGGTGTCCCCAGAGCAGAGGCCCTTCTTACATCAGGTGTCCCCAGAGCGGAGATCCTCCTTACATCAGGTGTCCCCCCAGAGCGGAGTCCCTCCTTACATTAGGTGTCCCCCCAGAGCGGAGTCCTTCCTTACATCAGGTGTCCCCAGAGCGGAGTCCTTCCTTACATCAGGTGTCCCCAGAACGGAGTCCTATCTTACATCAGGTGTCCCCAGAGCGGAGTCCTTCCTTACATCAGGTGTCCCCAGAGCAGAGTCCCTGCTTATATCAGGTGTCCCCCCCGAGCACAGTCCTTCCTTACATCAGGTGTCCCCAGTTCAGAGTGCTTTCTTACATCAGGTGTCTCCAGAGCAGAAGCCTTCCTTACATCAGGTGTCCCTCCCAGAGCGGAGTACTTCCTTACATCAGGTGTTCCCAGTTCGGAGTCCCTCGTTACATCAGGTGTCCCCCCAGAGCAGAGTCCTTCCTTACATCAGGTGTTCCCAGCTAAGAATCCCTCCTTACATCAGGTGTCCCCAGAGCGGACGCCTTCCTTACATCAGGCATTCCCAACAGAGTCCTTCCTTACATCAGGCATTCCCAACAGTCCCTCCTTACATCAGGTGTCCCCAGTAGAGTCCCTCCTTACACCAGGCATTCTCAGCAGAGTCGCTCCTTACATCAGGTGTCCCCAGAGCAGAGGCCCTTCTTACACCAGGTGTCCCCAGAGCGGAGTACCTCCTTTCATCAGGTGTCCCCCCAGAGCGGAGTCCTTCCTTACATCAGGTGTCCCCCCAGAGCGGAGTCCTTCCTTACATCAGGTGTTCCCAGCTAAGAGTCCCTCCTTACATCAGGTGTCCCCAGGGCGGGGGCCTTCCTTACATCAGGCATTCCCAACAGAGTCCTTCCTTACATCAGGTGTCCCCAGTAGAGTCCCTCCTTACACCAGGCATTCCCAGCAGAGTCGCTCCTTACATCAAGTGTCCCTAGTTCGTAGTTCTTCCTTACATGAGGTGTCCCCAGTTCGGAGTGCTTTCTTACATCAGGTGTCTCCAGAGCAGAAGCCTTCCTTACATCAGGTGTCCCCCCCAGAGCGGAGTCCTTCCTTACATCAGGTGTCCCCCCAGAGTGGAGTCTTTCCTTACATCAGGTGTCCCCCCAGAGCGGAGTCCTTCCTTACATCAGGTGTCCCCCCAGAGCAGAGTCCTTCCTTACATTAGGTGTCTCTCCAGAGCGGAGGCCTTCCTTACATTAGGTGTCCCCCCCAAAGCGGGTCCTTCCTTACATCAGGTGTCCCCAGAGTGGAGTCCTACCTTACATCAAGTATTCCCAGAGCGGAGTCCCTCCTTACATCAGGTGTCCCCAGAGCAGAGTCCTTCTTTACATCAGGTGTCCCCCCAGAGTGGAGTCCTTCCTTACATCAAGTGTCCCCAGAGCGGATTCCTTTGTTACATCAGGTGTCCCCCCCAGATCGGAGTCCTTCCTTACATCAGGTGTCCCAAGTAGAGTCCCTCCTTACACCAGGCATTCCCAGCAGAGTCCCTCCTTACATCAGGTGTCCCCAGAGCGGAGTCCCTCCTTACATCAGGTGTCCCCCCCCAGAGCGGAGTCCTTCCTTACATCAGGTGTCCCCCCCAGAGCGGAGTCCTTCCTTACATCAGGTGTGCCCAGAGTGGAGTCCTACCTTACATCAGGTATTCCCAGAGCGGAGTCCCTCCAAACATCAGATGTCCCCAGAGCAGAGTCCTTCTTTACATTAGTTGTCTCCCCAGAGCGGAGTCCTTCCTTACATCAGGTGTCCTCCCAGAGCGGAGTCCTTCCTTACATCATGTGTCCCTCCCAGAGCAGAGTCCTTCTTTACATTAGTTGTCCCCCCAGAGCAGAGTCCTTCCTTACATCAGGTGTTCCCCCAGAGCGGAGTCCTTCCTTACATCAGGTGTCCCCAGAGTGGAGTCCTTCCTTACATCAGGTATCCCTAGAGCAGAGGCCTTCCTTACATCAGGTGTCCCCAGAGCGGAGTCCTTCCTTACATCAGGTGTCCCCAGTTTAGAGTCCTTCCTTACTTAAGGTGTCCCCAGAGCAGAGTCCTTCCTTACATCATGTGTCCCCCCAGAGCAAAGTCCTTCTTTACATTAGTTGTCCCCCCAGGGCGGAGTCCTACCTTACATCAGGTGTCCCCAGAGTGGAGTCCTTCCTTACATCAGGTGTCCCCAGAGCGGAGTCCCTCCTTACATCAGGTGTCCCCCCCAGAGCGGAGTCCTTCCTTACATCAGGTGTCCCAAGCAGAGTCCCTCCTTACACCAGACATTCCCAGCAGAGTCCCTCCTTACATCAGGTGTCCCCAGAGCAGAGTCCTTCTTTACATCAGGTGTCCCCCCAGAGCGGAGTCCTTCTTTACATCAGGTGTCCCCCCCAGAATGGAGTCCTTCCTTACATCAAGTGTCCCCAGAGCAGAGTCCTTCTTTACATCAGGTGTCCCCTCCAGAGTGGAGTCCTTCCTTACATCAAGCCCTCCCTCCAGAGTGGAGTCCTTCCTTACATCAGGCATCCCCCCAGAGTGGAGTCTTTCCTTACAACAGGTGTCCCCAGAACGGAGTTCTTCCTTACATCAGGTGTCCCCCCAGAGCGGAGTCCTTCCTTGCATCAGGTGTCCCCCCAGAGCGGAGTCCTTCCTTACATCAGGTGTCCCCAGTTCAGGGTCCTTCCTTACATCAGGTGTCCCCAGTTCAGAGTCCTTCCTTACATCAGGTGTCCCCGGTTCAGAGTCCTTCCTTACATCAGGTGTCTCCAGAGCAGAGGCCTTCTTTACATCAGGTGTCCCCCCCAGAGCAGAGAAATTCCTTACAACAGGTGTTCCCAGTTCAGAGTCCCTCCTTACATCAGGTGTCCCCAGAGCGGAGGCCTTCCTTACATCAGGTGTCCCCAGAGTGGAGTCCTACCTTACATCAGGTGTCCCCAGAGCAGAGTCCCTCTTTACATCGGGTGCCCCCAGAGCGGAGTCCTTCCTTACATCAGGTGTCCCCAGAGCGGAGTCCTTCCTTACATCAGGTGTCCCAAGTTCGGAGTCCTTCCTTACATCAGGTGCTCCCAGAGCAGAGTCCTTCCTTACATCAGGTGTCCCCAGAGTGGAGTCCTTCCTTAAATCAGGTGTCCCCCCCAGAGTGGAGTCCTCCCTACATCAGGTGTCCCCAGTTTAGAGTCCTTCCTTACATCAGATGTCCCCCCCAGAGTGGAGTCCTTCCTTACATCTAGTGTCCCCAGAGCGCAGTCCTTCCTTACATCAGGTGTCCCCAGAGTGGAGTCCTTCCTTATATCAGGTATCCCGAGAGCAGAGTCCTTCCTTACATCAGGTGTCCCCAGAGCGGAGTCCTTCCTTACATCAGGTGTCCCCAGTTTAGAGTCCTTCCTTACTTAAGGTGTCCCCAGAGCAGAGTCCTTCCTTACATCAGGTGTCCCCACCAGAGCGGGGTCCTTCCTTACATCAGGTGTCCCCCCCAGAGCGGAGTCCTTCCTTACATCAAGTGTCTCCAGAGCAGATTCCTTTGTTACATCAGGTGTCCCCCCAGAGTGGAGTCCTTCCTTACATCAGGTGTCCCAAGTAGAGTCCCTCCTTACACCAGGCATTCCCAGCAGAGTCCCTCCTTACATCAGGTGTCCCGAGAGCAGAGTCCTTCTTTACATCAGGTGTCCCCTCCAGAGCGGAGTCCTTCTTTACATCAAGCCCCCCCTCCAGAGTGAAGTCCTTCCTTACATCAGGCATCCCCCTAGAGCGGAGTCCTTCCTTACATCAGGTGTCCCAGAGTGGGGTCCTACCTTACATCTGGTATTCCCAGAGCATAGTCCCTCCTCACATCAGGTGTCCCCAGAGCGGAGTTCTTCCTTACATCAGGTGTCCCCCCAGAGCGGAGTCCTTCCTTACATCAGGTGTCCCCCTAGAGCGGAGTCCTTCCTTACATCAGGTGTCCCCAGTTCAGTGTCCTTCCTTACATCAGGTGTCCCCAGTTCAGAGTCCTTCCTTACATCAGGTGTCCCCGGTTCAGAGTCCTTCCTTACATCAGGTGTCTCCAGAGCAGAGGCCTTCTTTACATCAGGTGCCCCCCCCCAGAGCAGAGAAATTCCTTACAACAGGTGTTCCCAGTTCAGAGTCCCTCCTTACATCAGGTGTCCCCAGAGTGGATTCCTACCTTACATCAGGTGTCCCCAGAGCAGAGTCCGTCCTTACATCAAGTATCCCCAGCGCGGAGGGCTTCCTTACATCAGGTGTTCCCAGTTCAGAGTCCCTCCTTACATCAGGTGCCCCCAGAGCAGAGTCCTTCCTTACATCAGGTGTCCCCAGAGCGGAGTCCTTCCTTACATCAGGTGTCCCTAGTTCGGAGTCCTTCCTTACATCAGGTGCTCCCAGAGCAGAGTCCTTCCTTACATCAGGTGTCCCCAGAGCGAAGTCCTTCCTTAAATCAGGTGTCCCCCCCAGAGTGGAGTCCTTCCTTACATCAGGTGTCCCCAGTTTAGAGTCCTTCCTTACATCAGGTTCCCCAGAGCGGAGTCCTTCCTTACATCAGATGTCCCCCCCAGAGTGGAGTCCTTCCTTACATCCAGTGTCCCCAGAGCGCAGTCCTTCCTTACATCAGGTGTCCTCGGAGTGGAGTCCTTCCCTACATCAGGTATCCCTAGAGCAGAGTCCTTCCTTACATCAGGTGTCCCCCCAGAGCGGAGTCCTTCCTTACATCAGGTGTCTCCAGAGCAGAGGCCTTCTTTACATTAGGTGCCCCCCCCCCCAGAGCAGAGAAATTCCTTACAACAGGTGTTCCCAGTTCAGAGTCCCTCCTTACATCAGGTGTCCCCAGAGTGGATTCCTACCTTACATCAGGTGTCCCCAGAGCAGAGTCCGTCCTTACATCAAGTATCCCCAGCGCGGAGGGCTTCCTTACATCAGGTGTTCCCAGTTCAGAGTCCCTCCTTACATCAGGTGCCCCCAGAGCAGAGTCCTTCCTTACATCAGGTGTCCCCAGAGCAGAGTCCTTCCTTACATCAGGTGTCCCTAGTTCGGAGTCCTTCCTTACATCAGGTGCTCCCAGAGCAGAGTCCTTCCTTACATCAGGTGTCCCCAGAGCGAAGTCCTTCCTTAAATCAGGTGTCCCCCCCAGAGTGGAGTCCTTCCTTACATCAGGTGTCCCCAGTTTAGAGTCCTTCCTTACATCAGGTTCCCCAGAGCGGAGTCCTTCCTTACATCAGATGTCCCCCCCAGAGTGGAGTCCTTCCTTACATCCAGTGTCCCCAGAGCGCAGTCCTTCCTTACATCAGGTGTCCCCGGAGTGGAGTCCTTCCCTACATCAGGTATCCCTAGAGCAGAGTCCTTCCTTACATCAGGTGTCCCCCCAGAGCGGAGTCCTTCCTTACATCAGGTGTCCCCAGAGTGGAGTCCTTCTTTATATCAGGTATCCCGAGAGCAGAGTCCTTCCTTACATCAGGTGTCCCCAGAGCGGAGTCCTTCCTTACATCAGGTGTCCCCAGTTTAGAGTCCTTCCTTACTTAAGGTGTCCCCAGAGCAGAGTCCTTCCTTACATCAGGTGTCCCCACTAGAGCGGGGTCCTTCCTTACATCAGGTGTCCCAAGTTCGGAGTCCTTCCTTACATCAGGTTCCCCAGAGCGGAGTCCTTCCTTACATCAGATGTCCCCCCCAGAGTGGAGTCCTTCCTTACATCCAGTGTCCCCAGAGCGGAGTCCTTCCTTACATCAGGTGTCCCCAGAGTGGAGTCCTTCCTTACATCAGGTGTCTCCCCCAGAGCGGAGTCTTTCCTTACATCAGGTGTTCCCAGAAGAGTCGCTCCATACATCAGGTGTCCCCAGAGCAGAGGCCCTTCTTACATCAGGTGTCCCCAGAGCGGAGATCCTCCTTACATCAGGTGTCCCCCCAGAGCGGAGTCCCTCCTTACATTAGGTGTCCCCCCAGAGCGTAGTCCTTCCTTACATCAGGTGTCCCCAGAGCGGAGTCCTTCCTTACATCAGGTGTCCCCCCCAGAGCGGAGTGCTTCCTTACATGAGTTGTCCCCAAAGCGGAGTCCTTCCTTACATCAGGTGTCCCCAGAGCAGAGACCTTCCTTACATCAGGTGTCCCCCCACCCCAGAGCGGAGTCCTTCCTTATATCAGGTGTTCTCAGTTCAGAGTCCCTCCTTACATCAGATGTCCCCAGAGTGGAGTTCTACCTTACATCAGGTGTCCTCAGAGCAGAGTCCTTCGTTACATTAGGTGTCCCTAGTTCGGAGGCCTTCCTTACATCAGGTGTCCCCACCAGAGTGGGGTCCTTCCTTACATCAGGTGTCTCCAGTTCGGAGTCCTTCCTTACATCAGGTTCCCCAGAGCGGAGTCCTTTTTAACATCAGAATTCCCCCCCAGAGTGGAGTCCTTCCTTACTTCCAGTGTCCCCAGAGTGGAGTCCTTCCTTACATCAGGTATCCCTAGAGCAGAGTCCTTCCTTACATCAGTTGTCCCCCCCAGAGCAGAGTCCTTCCTTACATCAGGTGTCCCCCCAGAGCGGAGTCCTTCCTTACATTATGTGTCCCCCCAGAGCGGAGTCCTTCCTTACATCAGGTGTCCCCAGTTCAGGGTCCTTGCTTACATCAGGTGTCCCCAGTTCAGAGTCCTTCCTTACATCAGGTGTCCCCGGTTCAGAGTCCTACCTTACATCAGGTGTTCCCAGAGCAGAGGCCTTCTTTACATCAGGTATCCCCCCCAGAGCAGAGAAATTCCTTACAACAGGTGTTCCCAGTTCGGAGTCCCTCCTTACATCAGGTGTCCCCAGAGCAGAGGCCTTCCTTACATCAGGTGTCCCCAGAGTGGAGTCCTACCTTACATCAGGTGTCCCCAGAGCAGAGTCCTTCCTTACATCAAGTATCCCCAGCGCGGAGGGCTGCCTTACATCAGGTGTTCCCAGTTCAGAGTCCTTCCTTACATCTGGTGTCCCCAGAGCGGAGTCCTTCCTTACATCAGGTGTCCCTAGTTCGGAGTACTTCCTTACATCAGGTGCTCCCAGAGCAGAGTCCTTCCTTACATCAGGTGTCCCCAGAGCGGAGTCCTTCCTTAAATCAGGTCCCCCCCCCAGAGTGGAGTCCTTCCTTACATCAGGTGTCCCCAGAGCAGAGTCCTTCCTTACATCAGGTGTCCCCCCCAGAGCGGAGTCCTTCCTTACATCAGGTGTTCCCAGTTCGGAGTCCCTCCTTACATCAGGTTCCCCAGAGTGGAGTCCTTCCTTACATCAGATGTCCCCCCCAGAGTGGAGTCCTTCCTTACATCCAGTGTCCCCAGAGCGGAGTCCTTCCTTACATCAGGTGTCCCCAGAGTGGAGTCCTTCCTTACATCAGGTATCCCCTAGAGCAGAGTCCTTCCTTACATCAGGTGTCCCCCCAGAGCGGAGTTCTTCCTTACATCAGGTGTCCCCAGAGTGGAGTCCTTCCTTATATCAGGTATCCCAAGAGCAGAGTCCTTCCTTACATCAGATGTCCCCAGAGCGGAGTCCTTCCTTACATCAGGTGTCCCCCCAGAGCGGAGTTCTTCCTTACGTCAGGTGTCCCCAGAGTGGAGTCCTTCCTTATATCAGGTATCCCAAGAGCAGAGTCCTTCCTTACATCAGGTGTCCCCAGTTTAGAGTCCTTCCTTACTTAAGGTGTCCCCAGAGCAGAGTCCTTCCTTACATCAGGTGTCCCCACCAGAGTGGGGTCCTTCCTTACATCAGGTGTCCCCAGTTCGGAGTCCTTCCTTACATCAGGTTCCCCAGAGCGGAGTCCTTCCTTACATCAGATGTCCCCCCCAGAGTGGAGTCATTCCTTACATCCAGTGTCCCCAGAGCGGAGTCCTTCCTTACATCAGGTGTCCCCAGAGTGGAGTCCTTCCTTACATCAAGTGTCCCCCCCAGAGCGGAGTGTTTCCTTACATCAGGTGTTCCCAGTTCGGAGTCCCTCCTTACATCAGGTGTCCCCAGAGCGGAGTCCTTCCTTACATCAGGTGTTCTCCCCAGAGCGGAGTGCTTCCTTACATAAGGTGTCCTCAAAGTGGAGTCCTTCCTTACATCAGGTGTTCCCAGAGTGGAGTCCTTCCTTAAATCAGGTGTCCCCCCCAGAGTGGAGTCCTCCCTACATCAGGTGTCCCCAGTTTAGAGTCCTTCCTTACATCAGATGTCCCCCCCAGAGTGGAGTCCTTCCTTACATCTAGTGTCCCCAGAGCGCAGTCCTTCCTTACATCAGGTGTCCCCAGAGTGGAGTCCTTCCTTATATCAGGTATCCCGAGAGCAGAGTCCTTCCTTACATCAGGTGTCCCCAGAGCGGAGTCCTTCCTTACATCAGGTGTCCCCAGTTTAGAGTCCTTCCTTACTTAAGGTGTCCCCAGAGCAGAGTCCTTCCTTACATCAGGTGTCCCCACCAGAGCGGGGTCCTTCCTTACATCAGGTGTCCCCCCCAGAGCGGAGTCCTTCCTTACATCAAGTGTCTCCAGAGCAGATTCCTTTGTTACATCAGGTGTCCCCCCAGAGTGGAGTCCTTCCTTACATCAGGTGTCCCAAGTAGAGTCCCTCCTTACACCAGGCATTCCCAGCAGAGTCCCTCCTTACATCAGGTGTCCCGAGAGCAGAGTCCTTCTTTACATCAGGTGTCCCCTCCAGAGCGGAGTCCTTCTTTACATCAAGCCCCCCCTCCAGAGTGAAGTCCTTCCTTACATCAGGCATCCCCCTAGAGCGGAGTCCTTCCTTACATCAGGTGTCCCAGAGTGGGGTCCTACCTTACATCTGGTATTCCCAGAGCATAGTCCCTCCTCACATCAGGTGTCCCCAGAGCGGAGTTCTTCCTTACATCAGGTGTCCCCCCAGAGCGGAGTCCTTCCTTACATCAGGTGTCCCCCTAGAGCGGAGTCCTTCCTTACATCAGGTGTCCCCAGTTCAGGGTCCTTCCTTACATCAGGTGTCCCCAGTTCAGAGTCCTTCCTTACATCAGGTGTCCCCGGTTCAGAGTCCTTCCTTACATCAGGTGTCTCCAGAGCAGAGGCCTTCTTTACATCAGGTGCCCCCCCCCAGAGCAGAGAAATTCCTTACAACAGGTGTTCCCAGTTCAGAGTCCCTCCTTACATCAGGTGTCCCCAGAGTGGATTCCTACCTTACATCAGGTGTCCCCAGAGCAGAGTCCGTCCTTACATCAAGTATCCCCAGCGCGGAGGGCTTCCTTACATCAGGTGTTCCCAGTTCAGAGTCCCTCCTTACATCAGGTGCCCCCAGAGCAGAGTCCTTCCTTACATCAGGTGTCCCCAGAGCGGAGTCCTTCCTTACATCAGGTGTCCCTAGTTCGGAGTCCTTCCTTACATCAGGTGCTCCCAGAGCAGAGTCCTTCCTTACATCAGGTGTCCCCAGAGCGAAGTCCTTCCTTAAATCAGGTGTCCCCCCCAGAGTGGAGTCCTTCCTTACATCAGGTGTCCCCAGTTTAGAGTCCTTCCTTACATCAGGTTCCCCAGAGCGGAGTCCTTCCTTACATCAGATGTCCCCCCCAGAGTGGAGTCCTTCCTTACATCCAGTGTCCCCAGAGCGCAGTCCTTCCTTACATCAGGTGTCCTCGGAGTGGAGTCCTTCCCTACATCAGGTATCCCTAGAGCAGAGTCCTTCCTTACATCAGGTGTCCCCCCAGAGCGGAGTCCTTCCTTACATCAGGTGTCTCCAGAGCAGAGGCCTTCTTTACATTAGGTGCCCCCCCCCCCAGAGCAGAGAAATTCCTTACAACAGGTGTTCCCAGTTCAGAGTCCCTCCTTACATCAGGTGTCCCCAGAGTGGATTCCTACCTTACATCAGGTGTCCCCAGAGCAGAGTCCGTCCTTACATCAAGTATCCCCAGCGCGGAGGGCTTCCTTACATCAGGTGTTCCCAGTTCAGAGTCCCTCCTTACATCAGGTGCCCCCAGAGCAGAGTCCTTCCTTACATCAGGTGTCCCCAGAGCGGAGTCCTTCCTTACATCAGGTGTCCCTAGTTCGGAGTCCTTCCTTACATCAGGTGCTCCCAGAGCAGAGTCCTTCCTTACATCAGGTGTCCCCAGAGCGAAGTCCTTCCTTAAATCAGGTGTCCCCCCCAGAGTGGAGTCCTTCCTTACATCAGGTGTCCCCAGTTTAGAGTCCTTCCTTACATCAGGTTCCCCAGAGCGGAGTCCTTCCTTACATCAGATGTCCCCCCCAGAGTGGAGTCCTTCCTTACATCCAGTGTCCCCAGAGCGCAGTCCTTCCTTACATCAGGTGTCCCCGGAGTGGAGTCCTTCCCTACATCAGGTATCCCTAGAGCAGAGTCCTTCCTTACATCAGGTGTCCCCCCAGAGCGGAGTCCTTCCTTACATCAGGTGTCCCCAGAGTGGAGTCCTTCTTTATATCAGGTATCCCGAGAGCAGAGTCCTTCCTTACATCAGGTGTCCCCAGAGCGGAGTCCTTCCTTACATCAGGTGTCCCCAGTTTAGAGTCCTTCCTTACTTAAGGTGTCCCCAGAGCAGAGTCCTTCCTTACATCAGGTGTCCCCACTAGAGCGGGGTCCTTCCTTACATCAGGTGTCCCAAGTTCGGAGTCCTTCCTTACATCAGGTTCCCCAGAGCGGAGTCCTTCCTTACATCAGATGTCCCCCCCAGAGTGGAGTCCTTCCTTACATCCAGTGTCCCCAGAGCGGAGTCCTTCCTTACATCAGGTGTCCCCAGAGTGGAGTCCTTCCTTACATCAGGTGTCTCCCCCAGAGCGGAGTCTTTCCTTACATCAGGTGTTCCCAGAAGAGTCGCTCCATACATCAGGTGTCCCCAGAGCAGAGGCCCTTCTTACATCAGGTGTCCCCAGAGCGGAGATCCTCCTTACATCAGGTGTCCCCCCAGAGCGGAGTCCCTCCTTACATTAGGTGTCCCCCCAGAGCGTAGTCCTTCCTTACATCAGGTGTCCCCAGAGCGGAGTCCTTCCTTACATCAGGTGTCCCCCCCAGAGCGGAGTGCTTCCTTACATGAGTTGTCCCCAAAGCGGAGTCCTTCCTTACATCAGGTGTCCCCAGAGCAGAGACCTTCCTTACATCAGGTGTCCCCCCACCCCAGAGCGGAGTCCTTCCTTATATCAGGTGTTCTCAGTTCAGAGTCCCTCCTTACATCAGATGTCCCCAGAGTGGAGTTCTACCTTACATCAGGTGTCCTCAGAGCAGAGTCCTTCGTTACATTAGGTGTCCCTAGTTCGGAGGCCTTCCTTACATCAGGTGTCCCCACCAGAGTGGGGTCCTTCCTTACATCAGGTGTCTCCAGTTCGGAGTCCTTCCTTACATCAGGTTCCCCAGAGCGGAGTCCTTTTTAACATCAGAATTCCCCCCCAGAGTGGAGTCCTTCCTTACTTCCAGTGTCCCCAGAGTGGAGTCCTTCCTTACATCAGGTATCCCTAGAGCAGAGTCCTTCCTTACATCAGTTGTCCCCCCCAGAGCGGAGTCCTTCCTTACATTATGTGTCCCCCCAGAGCGGAGTCCTTCCTTACATCAGGTGTCCCCAGTTCAGGGTCCTTGCTTACATCAGGTGTCCCCAGTTCAGAGTCCTTCCTTACATCAGGTGTCCCCGGTTCAGAGTCCTACCTTACATCAGGTGTTCCCAGAGCAGAGGCCTTCTTTACATCAGGTATCCCCCCCAGAGCAGAGAAATTCCTTACAACAGGTGTTCCCAGTTCGGAGTCCCTCCTTACATCAGGTGTCCCCAGAGCAGAGGCCTTCCTTACATCAGGTGTCCCCAGAGTGGAGTCCTACCTTACATCAGGTGTCCCCAGAGCAGAGTCCTTCCTTACATCAAGTATCCCCAGCGCGGAGGGCTGCCTTACATCAGGTGTTCCCAGTTCAGAGTCCTTCCTTACATCTGGTGTCCCCAGAGCGGAGTCCTTCCTTACATCAGGTGTCCCTAGTTCGGAGTACTTCCTTACATCAGGTGCTCCCAGAGCAGAGTCCTTCCTTACATCAGGTGTCCCCAGAGCGGAGTCCTTCCTTAAATCAGGTCCCCCCCCCAGAGTGGAGTCCTTCCTTACATCAGGTGTCCCCAGAGCAGAGTCCTTCCTTACATCAGGTGTCCCCCCCAGAGCGGAGTCCTTCCTTACATCAGGTGTTCCCAGTTCGAAGTCCCTCCTTACATCAGGTTCCCCAGAGTGGAGTCCTTCCTTACATCAGATGTCCCCCCCAGAGTGGAGTCCTTCCTTACATCCAGTGTCCCCAGAGCGGAGTCCTTCCTTACATCAGGTGTCCCCAGAGTGGAGTCCTTCCTTACATCAGGTATCCCCTAGAGCAGAGTCCTTCCTTACATCAGGTGTCCCCCCAGAGCGGAGTTCTTCCTTACATCAGGTGTCCCCAGAGTGGAGTCCTTCCTTATATCAGGTATCCCAAGAGCAGAGTCCTTCCTTACATCAGATGTCCCCAGAGCGGAGTCCTTCCTTACATCAGGTGTCCCCCCAGAGCGGAGTTCTTCCTTACGTCAGGTGTCCCCAGAGTGGAGTCCTTCCTTATATCAGGTATCCCAAGAGCAGAGTCCTTCCTTACATCAGGTGTCCCCAGTTTAGAGTCCTTCCTTACTTAAGGTGTCCCCAGAGCAGAGTCCTTCCTTACATCAGGTGTCCCCACCAGAGTGGGGTCCTTCCTTACATCAGGTGTCCCCAGTTCGGAGTCCTTCCTTACATCAGGTTCCCCAGAGCGGAGTCCTTCCTTACATCAGATGTCCCCCCCAGAGTGGAGTCATTCCTTACATCCAGTGTCCCCAGAGCGGAGTCCTTCCTTACATCAGGTGTCCCCAGAGTGGAGTCCTTCCTTACATCAAGTGTCCCCCCCAGAGCGGAGTGTTTCCTTACATCAGGTGTTCCCAGTTCGGAGTCCCTCCTTACATCAGGTGTCCCCAGAGCGGAGTCCTTCCTTACATCAGGTGTTCTCCCCAGAGCGGAGTGCTTCCTTACATAAGGTGTCCTCAAAGTGGAGTCCTTCCTTACATCAGGTGTTCCCCCAGAGCGGAGTCTTTCCTTACATCAGGTGTTCCCAGTTCGGAGTCCCTCCTTACATCAGGTGTCCCCAGAGCAGAGACCTTCCTTACATCAGGTGTCCCCCACCCCAGAGCGGAGTCCTTCCTTATATCAGGTGTTCTCAGTTCAGAGTCCCTCCTTACATCAGGTGTCCCCAGAGCGGAGTCCTTCTTTACATTAGGTGTCCCTAGTTCGGAGGCCTTCCTTACATCAGGTGTCCCCACCAGAGCGGGGTCCTTCCTTACATCAGGTGTCTCCAGTTTGGAGTCCTTCCTTACATCAGGTTCCCCAGAGCGGAGTCCTTCTTTACATCAGATTTCCCCTCCAGAGTGGAGTCCTTCCTTACATCCAGTGTCCCCAGAGTGGAGTCCTTCCTTACATCAGGTATCCCTAGAGCAGAGTCCTTCCTTACATCAGGTGTCCCCAGAGCGGAGTCCTTCCTTACATCAGGTGTCCCCCCCCCAGAGCGGAGTCCTACCTTACATCAGGTGTCCCCAGAACGGAATCGTTCCTTACATCAGGTGTTCCTAGTTAGGAGGCCTTCCTTACATCAGGTGTCCCCACCAGAGCAGAGTCCTTCCTTACATCAGGTGTCCCCAGAGCGGAGTCCTTCCTTACATCAGGTGTCCCCAGAGCAGAGTCCTTCCTTACATCAGGTGTCCCCCCAGAGCGGAGTCCTTCCTTACATCAGGTGTCCCCCCCAGAGCGGAGTCCTTCCTTACATCAGGTGTCCCCAGAGTGGAGTCCTTCCTTACACCAGATGTCCCTAGAGCAGAGGCCTTCCTTACATCAGGTGTCCCCCCACCCCAGAGCGGAGTCCTTCCTTACATCAGGTGTTCCCAGTTCAGAGTCCCTCCTTACATCAGATTTCCCCAGAGCAGAGGCCTTCCTCACATCAGGTGTCCCCAAAATGCAGTCCTACCTTACATCAGGTGTCCCCAGAACGAAATCCTTCCTTACATCAGGTGTTCCTAGTTAGGAGGCCTTCCTTACATTAGGGGTCCCCACCAGAGCAGAGTCCTTCCTTACATCAGGTGTCCCCAGAGCGGAGTCCTTCCTTACATCAGGTGTCCCCAGAGCGGATTCCTTCCTTACATCAGGTGTCCCCCCCAGAGCAGAGTCCTTCCTTACATCAGGTATCCCCAGAGCGGAGTCCTTCCTTACACCAGGTGTCCCTAGAGCAGAGGCCTTCCTTACATCAGGTGTCCCCCAAACCAGAGCGGAGTCCTTCCTTACATCAGGTGTTCCAAGTTCAGAGTCCCTCTTTACATCAGATGTCCCCAGAGCAGAGGCCTTCCTTACATCAGGTGTCCCCAGAGTGCAGTCCTACCTTACATCAGGTGTCCCCAGAACGGAATCATTCCTTACATCAGGTGTTCCTAGTTAGGAGACCTTCCTTACATCAGGTGTCCCCACCAGAGCAGAGTCCTTCTTTACAACAGGTGTCCCCAGAGCGGAGTCCTTCCTTACATCAGGTGTCCCCAGAGCAGAGTCCTTCCTTACATCAGGTGTCCCCCCCAGAGCGGAGTCCTTCCTTACATCAGGTGTCCCTCAGAAAGGGAAGGGAAGAAATAGGAAGATGACAAAAACCAAATAAGGCACCACAATAACCCAAGCCAGTACCCCCCTATTGGAGCCCATATGATTGATTATACTACACCCTCAGCCAGATAATGTAACAGACCCCCTTAGTTACATAACCACGTTTTGTTACGAGTAAATGTTAAAAGAGACCATCCATGGTGTAAACCACAAAACCCTAAGTGAGCTACATCTTCATATAACCTATACCCTAATGGAATATAATAGCTTAACTCCCTTGGGTAGGTGGTCATGGCTCAATGGATGCCTGGCTACAAACCCTGAATTGAACACCCGTAAAACTTACATATTCAATAATTACTAAGAAAACATTTTAGGTCAAATTCTTTGTTCAATCCTCCTGGTGCCAAGGAACCTAATTGGTGTATCCACCACGATTCCCTCTTGCTGATCTCACTTATGTAATTTTAACCCTCCACTGACGTCTGGGGGCCTCAATACCCCAAAATTGCATCCCTACCGGATTTTGGTTGTATTTATCCCTGAAGTGGATTGCTAAATAGTGTTTATCGAAAACCTTACGGATATATCTGACGTGTTCTTCCATTCTAACCTTTAACGCTCTCTTAGTTCTGCCTACGTATATTAAGTTACATTGGCATATGATTGCGTAAACCACCCCTGCGGTGTCACACGAGATAAAATCCTTAATTGAGTGTGAACAATTTGTATGAGGGTTAGTGAAGGATTTTAATTTTTTACATTTTTTGGACCCTCACACAACTATAACACCCACAACACCCCTGGAAACCCGTGGAAACATCACTGGCTTAGCAGGGGGAGGTTCAATGATATTATGCACCAGCCTATTAGGTTAGGGGCTCGTTTATATACAATCCTAGGTTTATCTGGCAAACTACGTTTGAGGTGTACATCTTGCTTAAGGACCTCCCAATATCTGCTAATATTTTTTTCCACATCCCTATTTTGTAGATTGTAGTCAAGAACAATGCAAGTACCCATACAGTATTGCTATTCATTTCTATACTCTTTGTCCTCTAACAGACTCTCCGTGTCCGTATTCCTAATTCTATGTCTTTCGGTTTCCCCCCCCCAAAAAAAAAAATCGGCTCTATACCCTTTATCCCTAAACATTTTACTTAAATTATCTGTTTGTACTTCAAAGTTATCACTCCGTGCAATTCTTTTTTATTCGCAGAAATTGCCTTCTAGGTATATTATTTATCCAGGGTCTATGGTGGCAGCTAGTGGTGGGGATATACGAGTAGGAATGGGCCGAACGGACCGCTGTTCGGTTCGCACCAGAACTTTTGAACACAGCGAAAATTCGGACCCCAAATAACGAAGCCCATTAAAGTCAATGGGACCCGAACGTCAAAAATCAAAAGTGCCAATTTTGAAGGCTTATATGCAAGTAATTGGGCATATAATGGTTATAGGGGTCCGGGTCCTGCCCTGGGGGACATGTATCAATAAAAAAAAAGTTTGTGAATAACGTAATTTTTAAATGAGCAGTGATTTTTTGATTCTTAAAGTGAAAGCATAAAAATGAAAAATTCCTTCCAATGTAGTGCCTAGGGCAGTGATGGCGAACCTTGGCACCCCAGTTGTTTTGGAACTACATTTCCCATGATGCTCCACTACACTGCAGAGTGCATGAGCATCATGGAAAATGTAGTTCCAAAACATCTGGGGTGCCAAGGTTCACCACCACTGGCCTAGGGGGTCCCCTTAGACTACCTGTAAAGTGGCAGATCTATACCATGTTTAGAATCTGCTAAACTGCTGCAGCAATAATTGCATTTATAAAGCCAAAAAAAAGCCATTTTCTTGCAAGATGCATTTATTTTGCTCAGCAACAGCTGGGGAGCCAGTGTGTATGATGAGGCCACAATGTAGTGCACTGGGAACAAGATTAGAGCTTTTTTGGATACATTCTGGTGTCACTTTGACTTTAGATAGAAGTAACAGGTGCGTAAAAATTGGTGTTTGGGTGTCAATTGCGCCTCCACTGTAACCCTATAGAGGTACTCTTGATGAAAGCAAGAATTAACCTTGCTGTAAAAAATTGCAATGATATGCACCTGTCAAAAATGTGCAGAAAAATTACTCTTTGGGTGTCAGGGGCACCTTCCCACCATAACACTATAGAGGTACTCTTGATGAAAGCAAGAATTGGCCTTGCTGTAAAAAATTGCAATGATATGCACCTGTCAAACAGGTGCTGAAAAATTGGTCTTTGGGTGTAATTGTGCCCATGAAACCTATACCAAAATCATTTATCCAGATGAAATGATTGAACACCCTCAAAGCTAGGCAGCCTTTGAAGTCCTGCAGAGATTCCACATCCCAAAAAGACTTAATCAGTGACATCGGCATCAGGGGCTTCATAGCTGGTAATCCAGGACTTATTTATTTTTAGAAAAGCCAAACGGTCCACGGAGTCTGTGGACAGACGCATTCTATGATCATTAATGAATCCTCCTGCAGCACTGAATGCCCGTTCTGAAAGCACGCTGGATGCAAGGCAGCCCAACAACTCAATAGCATACTGGGCAAGTTCTGGCCAGTGGTCTATTCTCATGACCAAGTAAGTCAGTGGATCGTCAGCTGGAAAGCTCTCCATCTCTGTTTTGGCACCAAGGTAATCGTCCACCATGTGATGCAGAAGCTGCCAATGGGATGCGGAAGCTGACAGCCCTGGGCGGCGAGGACTAAAAAAATTCCGTAATGCCTCACTTAGGCGGACGCCTTCTCCAACGCTCCTCTCTTGACCAACAGAAGACTCAAAACTACGTTTTCCATGACACTGTAACCTACTGGAGTCAGGAAAAAAGTTAAATAAAATCCTCTTTACCGTACCGGGATTTTATCTTCTGCATTCTCTGTGGGGAGGGGATGAGTCCTGCGACCTTCCCTTTATAACGGTGGTCAAGGAGGCTTGCCAACCTGTAATCATCCTTCTCCTTTATGCTACGTATTCTTGGGTCCTTTCGCAGGCTTTGAAGCATGATGTTGCCCACGCGCCTCAAATTTGCCAAGGCTTGAGAAGCAGACTCCTTGGAGTCACTCAGGATGACAGCATCTGGAACTTCCTCCTCCCAGCCACGTACTACTCCCAAGGGTCCTGGGGTTGGAAAGCCATCGCTTACAGATTGACGCATGTCTTTCTCTTCTTCAAAGCCTATGAAAGTGCCAGAATCCTCCTCCTCATCCTCTTCCTCTCTCTCATCCTGTGTCTTCTGTGACATAGGAATGATGGTGTCTGAAAAAAGTGGGCCTTGAGAGGAAAGGAAGTCCTCCTCTTCCTCCTGCTGCTCTGCCTCTAGTACCCTGTCCATAATGCCACGCAGAGTCTGCTCCAGCAGGAACACAACAGGGATTGGGTCACTGATGCATGCACTGTCACGGCTCACTATCCTTGTTGTCTCCTCAAATGGTGACAATAGAGTGCATGCATCCTTAATGATCAGCCATTGGTGTGGGGAAAAAAAGCCGAGGCGACCTGAGTTTGTCATCGTGCCGTACTGGCACAGGTACTCGTTGACAGCCCTCTGCTGCATGTATAGCCGATGAAGCATTCAACAAAGTTGAGCTCCACCTGGTGGGCATGTTACAAATCAGGCGGTTTACAGGCAGGTGGAATTACCGCTGAATTTCAGCCAACCGAGCACTGGCTGTGTATGACCACCTGAAATGGCTACAGACTCTTCTGGCCTGCTTTACTACATCTTGCAACCCTGGGTACGTACTTAGGAAACGCTGCACCACCAAATTGAGGACATGTGCCAGGCATGGCACATGTCTCAACTTTCCCTGTCTAAGGGCGGACAGGAGGTTTGAGCCATTATTGGACACCACCATTCCTGGCTCCAGCTGGCTTGGTGTGAACCACCTATGGGCCTGTCCCTGCAAAGCTGCAAGAATCTCTGCTCTGGTGTGGTTTCTGTCCCCTAAACACACCAGCTGAAGCACTGCATGGCACATTTTAGCCTGACTGGGAATAGCCCTTTTGAACGCTTAGGGGGTACCTGATGTTCATAGGACAATTCTGCAGAGGAGGGCATGGAGGTGGCGGAGGAGGAGGAGGGGGTAGAGCTCACAGGTCTGGCATCATCACCACCAGCTGTATGGAGACGTGGTGGTAAAACAAGTTGCAGCACTGAGCCCTGTCCTGCATCCTTTTGAGTTGCAAGCAGCTTTACCCAGTGTGCTGTGAACTAAATATATCGTCCCTGCCCATGCTTGCTGGATCACATGTCAGCAGTAAGGTGGATTTTACGGCTGACTGCCTTGCCCAACGATGCCAGAACATTCCCTTCCACGTGATGGTAGAGAGATGGAACGGCCTTACATGAAAAGTAGTAGCGACTGGGAACCTGCCATTGTGGTACAGCACATTGTGCAGTTTCACGGAAGGGGGCAGAATCCACCAGGCTGAAAGGCAGAAGTTGAAGAGCCAACAGATTTGACAAGCTTGCATTCAGATGCTGGGCATGTGGGTGGCAGGGACTCTATTTTTTTTCCACTGCAGCAGATGGGGCAGAGAAATTTGCCAGCTACAGTCTATAGCTGGTGGTGTGCTGCTGGCAAATATGCTGCTAGGACCTGGGACACCCTGTTTTATAACATCATTCCTGTCAGTGGAGGCTGCTGAGAGTTAATGACTCAGTATCACAGGGGCAGACTGAAGTGGGTAAGGAGGATGAAGAGGGACAGATTTGTGCCCCTTTTGTGTGGCTTTTATGTGCTCTTGCCAATGGGCTGAGTGATTGGACGTTAAATGCCTTGCTAAGCATGTGGTACCCAAATGGTTGGTGTTTTTGACACGTTTTATGTGCCTGAGATACAGTTTGCAGATAGCAACAGTGCGATCTTCTGCAGATGTGCTGAAAAAGGCCCAGACAGCTGAGTTTTCGGGAGTGGGCCAGGAGATAACAGCTGCAGAATGTGATGGAATAGGGTGGCTGCTCTCTACTCTTTTTTGATGTCAGCCTCCTTGGGGTTGTGCCGCCTCACCTTCAGTTTCCTCCTCTGCTCTATCTGGCACCCAAGTTGCATCAGTGACCTCATCATCTCCATCTCCTCCATCTTCATCATTACCACTGGAGACAACTTGGTAATACGCTGCGGCTTGGGGAACATGAATGCCAATTTGTCTACCAGTGTTTCTCCCTCTCTCTAGGCTCATGTTCCTGTCATCCTCAACCTCAGAACCAACATCTGAATCCAGTAATGGCTGGGCATCATCAAGGAGCAAGTGGCTGACGCTGTGGTCAAATAACTCAGCTGACTCCTCAATGGCTGATGTTGGGGCTATGGCAGGAATAGATGTGGACAAGGAGGCAGGTTTATCCACTCCAGGGGACTGCACTTGTCTCTGCTTTGAGTGACAGAGGAGGATGAGGAAGGTTTAGTAAGCCATTCCACCACTCCCTCTGCATGCTGTGGCTGGATAGCACGGCAAACTCACTAAACAGGGGAAATTATGCCCTGCATGAGGACTGACCACCACGTCCACCTTTGCCTGTGGACACATTTGTTGCTGGCCCCCTTACAGTGCGAAGGGAACATCTGCCTCTCCTTGTTGTCCTCCCAGACATTATTGGGAGGGAGGGGACGGTGCATATAAACAAATGTAAAGTAGAATTTGAAATCTGTACGTAGATGCACTTTAATCAATGTAAAGAGGTGTTTGGTGCACTTTAATTTCAGTACTCACACTACACAGACACACTCCACGGATACACTATAATATACTGCAATATAATGCGCCAAATGTACAGTGACGCACAGAACTATATGGCATTAAACTGGCAGTAATGCACACAAAACTATATGGCGTTAAACTGGCAGTAATGCACACAAAACGATATGGCGTTAAACTGGCAGTAATGCACACAAAACGATATGGCATTAAACTGGCAGTAATGCACACAAAACTATATGGCATTAAACTGGCAGTAACGCATATAAAACTATATGGCGTTAAACTGGCAGTAACGCACACAGAACTATATGGCGTTAAACTGGCAGTAACACACAGAGAAGTAAATGGCGTTAAACTGGCATTATGCAATCAAATAGATAGTGTTCAACCGTCACTACACTGACGCTATGTGAACTGTCCCTACTCTAGCTATACACCAATGTAAAGATTACTGACACAGTTTCACTACACTACAGTGAAACTATCTGATCTGTCCCTACACTAGCTGCACACTATGCAAAGCTGAATGATGGTCCTCCTCACTACACTCACACTATCCCTAGACTGACATTAAACTAATATTCTACACTGACAATTGAAGCAAAATAGCACAGTATAGCACACTAACTAATAGCACTGAACAGAGCCCTCTTCTAGCTCTCTCCATGCCGAAATCACACTGAAAATGGCTGCTATTGAAAGAATACTTTTATGCTGTGGGGCCGGAATGAGCCATGATTGGATAAAGTCATGATGACAGTGTCCAATCATGACTCTGACAGTGCTCTGTGCCCTGATTGGCTGAAGCTTTCACTGCTTCAGCCAATCAGGGCTTGCAATGCACTGTTCAGTGCTGCAATGCATTGTGGTCGGTTCGGGGGGCGGACAAATGGTCAAACGATCCATTTGTTCGGCTGTTCTCCGAGCAACAAAAGTTCAGCCCGAACTTATGCTCGGAATGAATCGTTCGCCCATCCCTATATACGAGTTGAGATCAGTTTCTTTAAAATACGTTTTCGTTTCTATGCCTCAAGGTGTGTTAAAAATCTCTAGATCCAGAAAATGTACATTATCCTTACTGATATCCCATGTCAGACTAATGTTTTGGTCATTGTCATTCATGGAATGTAACAAAATTTCAATGTCTTCAATAGTCCCTTTCCATATCAGCAGTAGGTCATCAATAAAATGTCTATATAACATAACTCTCGGGTCCATATTGTATAAAATACCTTCCTCCTCCCATTTAGCCATATACAGTGGGGACGGAGAGTATTCAGACCCCCTTAAATTTTTCACTCTTTGTTATATTGCAGTCATTTGCTAAAATCATTTACGTTAATTTTTTTCCTCATTAATGTACACACAGCACCCCATATTGACAGAAAAACACAGAATTGTTGACATTTTTGCAGATTTATTAAAAAGAAAAACTGAAATATCACATGGTCCTAAGTATTCAGACCCTTTGCTCAGTATTTAGTAGAAGCACCCTTTTGATCTAATACAGCCATGAGTCTTTTTGGGAAAGATGCAACAAGTTTTTCACACCTGGATTTGGGGATCCTCTGCCATTCCTCCTTGCAGATCCTCTCCAATTCTGCCAGGTTGGATGGTGAACGTTGTTGGACAGCCATTTTCAGGGCTCTCCAGAGATGCTCAATTGGGTTTAAGTCAGGGCCCTGGCTGGGCCATTCAAGAACAGTCACGGAGTTGTTGTGAAGCCACTCCTTCGTTATTTTAGCTGTGTGCTTAGGGTCATTGTCTTGTTGGAAGGTAAACCTTCGGCCCAATCTGAGGTCCTGAGCACTCTGGAGAAAGTTTTCGTCCAGGATATCCCTGTACTTGGCCGCATTAATCTTTCCCTTGATTGCAACCAGTCGTCCTGTCCCTGCAGCTGAAAAACACCCCCACAGCATGATGCTGCCACCACCATGCTTCACTGTTGGGATTGTATTGGACAGGTGATGAGCAGTGCCTGGTTTTCTCCACACATACCGCTTAGATTTAAGGCCAAAAAGTTCTATCTTGGTCTCATCAGACCAAAGAATCTTATTTCTCACCATCTTGGAGTCCTTCAGGTGTTTTTTAGCAAACTCCATGCAGGCTTTCATATGTCTTGCACTGAGGAGAGGCTTCCGTCGGGCCACTCTGACATAAAGCCCCGACTGGTGGAGGGCTGCAGTGATGGTTGACTTTCTACAACTTTCTCCCATCTCCCGACTGCATCTCTGGAGCTCAGCCACAGTGATCTTTGGGTTCTTCTTTACCTCACCAAGGCTCTTCTCCCCCGATAGCTCAGTTTGGCCGGACAGCCAGCTCTAGGATGGGTTCTGGTTGTCCCAAACTTCTTCCATTTAAGGATTATGGAGGCCACTGTGCTCTTAGGAACATTAAGTGCAGCAGAATTTTTTTTGTAACCTTGGCCAGATCTGTACCTTGCCACAATTCTGTCTCTGAGCTCTTCAGGCAGTTCCTTTGACCTCATGATTCTCATTTGCTCTGACATGCACTGTGAGCTGTAAGGTCTTATATAGACAGGTGTGTGGCTTTCCTAATTAAGTCCAATCAGTATAATCAAACACAGCTGGTCTCAAATGAAGGTGTAGAACCATGTCAAGGATGATCAGAAGAAATGGACAGCACCTGAGTTAAATATATGAGTGTCACAGCAAAGGGTCTGAATACTTAGGACCATGTGATATTTCAGTTTTTCTTTTTTAATAAATCTGCAAAAATGTCAACTGTCTGTGTTTTTCTGTCAATATGGGGTGCTGTGTGTACATTAATGAGGGAAAAAAAAATAACTTAAATGATTTTAGCAAATGGCTGCAATATAACAAAGAGTGAAAAATTTAAGGGGGTCTGGATACTTTCTGTCCCCACTGTATAAATTTGCAACACTGGGTGCAAATTTTGCACCCATAGCGATACCTGTTATCTGTAGGTAAAATTATTCTCATACCAAAAATAGTTATGTTTTAAACAAAATTCCAAACTTTTTAAAATAAAATTCCACTGTTTACGCTTCATGTTGGTATTCTTTTTTAGTGCCCACTTAACCGCTTTCATGGCCCCCTGGTGGTCAATATTAGTATAAAGCGAAGCCACATGCGCTGTAGCCATCACCATATTCACATTCGTAAGTCATTCCTTTAACAGCTGCATGGTATGCTTGGTGTCCTTTAAAAAGGCCTTAATTCCCCTTGATATTTGATCAGTATAATATACTTGTTACAATTCATGGATTTTTTAGACTAATTTGTTTACCATATGTTGGTTTCTATAGCTTGGATGAGGTAGTAGGCCCGCTCCACAGCATCATCCTGAGATCGATTGCTAACATAGCAATGCGGCATATCTTTAGATATACACATTGTATTTATGGGACTACGGCAAGATGGAGTAGTTACTAGGCCCATGTAGCTAGTCGGGGGTTCATAAGGTGTCTAGGGCGCCGGCCGATTATTTCATAGACAGACTAACCATCCAATCAACATCCCCCTGAGGAAGATACGTCATATACCTGTATCAACACGCGTTGGGGAGGGGACAGGACGGTTTAAGAGACAGCTTGTTTTGTTCAATAAAATTGTGGTTTTAAAAATGATATCACACTATCTAGCCTTCTTTCTTACTATATGTGTATGAGGAGACAGCGCTATTGGGCATCCCAGGATCCCACAACAATCACAGAACCCAGAGGTGGTTCACATGCGTGGTTTAATCGAACTTAAATGTGAGGTCACATGCTCATAGGTACCTAAGGGGGGAGTACACTTCAACACGTTTGGATCACCTTAACAAAGGATCTATTTTATGTTTGATAAGGACTTTATGATATTTATGTTACACTGACCCATGAGACATATGATCAGTGTATCACATTTTTTGCACTATAGCACTTTACTTTCACAATTTGTCACTTTATATTACTCAGGATTCACTATAATGAATTTATGATTTAATCCTCTCAGTTTGCATTTTGATTATCACAATGATGTCAGTTTGAATTATGTGATTTTGCATTTGAGTAATTTATACATTAGAGTATTATATAGCACTACTGTTTATTTATCCACTGCTGTATAAGCAGTGTTCATATCATTTATGAATTATGTGATTTTGCATGTGAGGAGTGCTTCCTTACATCAGGTGTCCCCAGAGCGGAGTCCTTCCTTACATCAGATGCCCCCCCCAGATTGGAGTCCTTACATCAGGTGTCCCCAGAGCCGAGTCCTTCCTTACATCAGGTGTTCCCAGAGCGGAGTCCTTCCTTACATCAGGTGTCCAACAGCAGAGTCCCATCTTACACCAGGCATTCCCAGCAGAGTCCCTCCTCACATCAGGCATTCCCAGCAGAGTCCCTCCTTACATCAGGTGTCCCCAGTAGAGTCCCTTCTTACACCAGGCATTCCCAGCAGAGTCCTTCCTAACATCAGGTGCCCCCAGCAGAGTCCTTCCTTACATCAGGTGCCCCCAGAGCGGAGTCCTTCCTTACATCAGATGTCTCCAGAGCAGAGTCCCTCCTTACATTAGGTGTCCCTAGAGGGGAGCCCTTCCTTACCTCAGGTGTCCCCCCCAGAGCGGAGTCCTTCCTTACATCAGGTGTCCCCGCCAGAGCGAAATCTTTCCTTACATCAGGTGTCCCCCCAGAGCGGAGTCCTTCCTTACATCAGGTGTCTCCCCAGAGCGGAGTCCTTCCTTACATCAGGTGACCCCCCCAGAGCGGAGTCCTTCCTTGCATCAGGAGAAGGGGGCTGGATCTGAGGTCTGAACAAAAGGTGAAGGGGGCTGATCTGAGGTCTGAGCAGAAGGTGAAGGGGCTGATCTGAGGTCTGAACAAAAAGGTGAAGGGGGCTGATATGAGGTCTGAAGAGGAGATGAAAGGAGGCTAATCTGAGATCTAAAGAAAAGGTGAAGGGGGGGGTCAATATGAGGTCTCAATAAATGGGAGGCTTATCTGAGGTCTCAATAGGAGGTGAAGAGGGGCCAATCTGAGGTCTCAATAGGAGGTGAAGGGGGGCTGATCTGAGGTCTGAAGAGGAGGTGGGGGGGGCTGATCTGAGGTCTGAAGAGGAGGTGAAGGGGGGCTGATCTCAGGTCTGAAGAGGAGGTGAAGGGGGTCTGATCTGAGGTCTGAAGAGGAGGTGATCTGAGGTCTAAAAGGGGAGGTGAAGGGGAGCTGATTTGAGGTCTGAAGTGAGGAGGTTATAGGAGTTAATCTGAGATGTGGAGGGCAGGTTAAAGGGGGTTAATTTAAGGGCTGAAGAAAGGAGGTTTGAAGTTTTCCTAAACCCCAGTTGACACTAGACCACTTCCTCCTCACATTGACATTAATACCCTAGGACTTTTGTTCCCCAGAACACTGACTCCAGGGTATTTTTTTTCTTGTTTTGACCACTGATGCGAGGGCCTTTCCCCCTCTCCCTAATGTTGTGGTATGTTTTTCACCCACTAATGCTGGGTCAGTTCTGGATCAGTTTTTTCTCCCGCAGACCAATGAAACAGGGCATTTTTTATTCTCCAATTCCTAACTCCAGGTATTTTACTCCCATTGACCAAATGACGCCAGGCATTTTTTGCCCATTGACCAACAAATGCCAGGTATTTTTTTCCCACTGACCACCAACAGCTGAGCAATTCTTTTCTCCTACTGACCAATGTCACTAGGCATTTTTTTCTCCCACCGACAATACCTCCCAACTGTCTCTTACTTGAAGCAAAATCCCTCTGTCCATCTTTCCTTCTGAGTTGTCCCTCATTTTGGCCAAATGTGTAGGGCTCTATAATAAATACGACACTTAACCACCAAAAGTGTTCACTGCACCAAACCTTTCACACAGACCTATTTAATTTATTATCACATTATTGTTTTAGACAGCCAGTCCAAAAGGAAACAGAATGATTAAAATGCCATATTTTCTATTTATTCATACTAATATTAGCTGCTAGGTAGTCTTGCCCACATATACATAGAGCATTCTTTTGAGTTTATGCATGCAGTTTTTATACATGCGTTTACATGTATGCATTTCTTTTATATTTTAATTTGATCCGTTATTTAACTAATATCGTTTAGTTAAATTAGTTACATTAGTTACATTCGTTTTCGGGATTCGTTTCGTTTTGTATTCGAATTCGAACAAAATCGACCGAATTTCGAAGAACTTCGATCAAATTCAATCAAATTCAGAAAAAAAGACCGCATTCGAGAAAATTTGACCGCATCTTCAGAAATTTGAATTTTGTATAGAATGAAATCGAATTAGAATGGAAGATTAGAACAGAATAGAAAATAATAGAAAAGAATAGCATAGAAAAATAATAGAACAGAAATATAATATATTTTCTATTTTATTCTAATCTTTTCTATTCAAATTTGAATTCATTCTATACGAAATTCGAATTTCAGAAGATGGCTTCCAAAATTTGAATTTGAATAGAAAAGATTGGAATAGAAAAAAATAGAAAATAATAGAATAGAAAAACAATGGAACAGAATAGAATAGAATAGAATACATATTACATTTTATTCTATTCTCTTCTTTTGTTTTTCTAGTCTATTCTTTTCTACTATTTTCTATTCAAATTCATTCTATACGAAATTCGAATTTTCGGAAGATGGATATACAGTGGGGCAAAAAAGTATTTAGTCAGCCACCAATTGTGCAAGTTCTCCCACTTAAAAAGATGAGAGAGGCCTGTAATTGTCATCATAGGTATACCTCAACTATGAGAGACAAAATGTGGAAACAAATCCAGACAATCACATTGTCTGATTTTTTAAAGAATTTATTTGCAAATTATGGTGGAAAATAAGTATTTGGCCACATACAAACAAGCAAGATTTCTGGCTCTCACAGACCTGTATCTTCTTCTTTAAGAGGCTCCTCTGTCCTCCACTCATTACCTGTATTAATGGCACCTGTTTGAACTTGTTATCAGTATAAAAGACACCTGTCCACAACCTCAAACAGTCACACTCCAAGCTCCACTATGGTGAAGACCAAGGAGCTGTCGAAGGACACCAGAAACAAAATTGTAGACCTGCACCAGGTTGGGAAGACTGAATCTGCAATAGGCAAGCAGCTTGGTGTGAAGAAATCAACTGTGGGGGCAATAATTAGAAAATGGAAGACATACAAGATCACTGATAATCTCCCTCGATCTGGGGCTCCACGCAAGATCTCACCCCGTGGGGTCAAAATGATCACAAGAACGGTGAGCAAAAATCCCAGAACCACACGGGGGGACCTTGTGAATGACCTGCAGAGAGCTGGGACCAACGTAACAAAGGCTACCATCAGTAACACACTACGCCGCCAGGGACTCAGATCCTATGCTCCCTCACTCACATCTTCAATCTCTCCCTCTCTAGTGGCACCTTCCCCTCCCCTCTAAAACATGCGCAGATCACTCCCATACTTAAAAAGCCCTCACTGGACCCTACCAACCTGAACAACTTAAGACCCATCTCATTGCTCCCATTCACCTCTAAACTTCTAGAACGCTTAGTCTACAACCGTCTTAGCTCCTACCTCAATGAAAATAACCTCCTTGACCCTTTACAGTCTGGCTTTCGCTCACAGCACTCCACAGAAAATGCCTTACTAAAACTCACTAACGACTTACTAACTGCTAAAACCAACAGCCAGTACTCCATACTCCTACTACTTGACCTCTCTGCAGCCTTTGATACTGTTGACCACCCGCTCCTTCTCAATAAACTACATTCCCTTGGCCTCCGAGATTCTGCTCTATCCTGGTTCTCTGCCTATTTATCACAGCGCTCCTTCAGTGTCACCTACAACTTTGTCTCCTCCTCTCCATTGCCCCTTTCTGTGGGGGTCCCCCAAGGCTCTGTTCTTGGACCCCTTCTCTTCTCTATCTACACCTCCTCCCTTGCTCACTTGATAACCGCCCATGGCTTCCAGTACCACTTATATGCAGATGACACCCAAATCTATCTGTCTACTCCTCACCTCACTCCTTCAGTCTCCACTCGCATTACTAACTTACTAACTGACATATCAGCATGGATGTCGCACCACTTCCTTAAACTAAATCTCTCTAAAACCCGTGCCCCCCTCCACGACTTTTCCATCAAAATCAACAATGCAACCATCAGTCCCTCCCCTCACGCCAGGGTACTAGGTGTAATCCTAGACTCTGACTTGTCATTTCAGCCTCAAATCCAATCGTTGTCAAAAGTTTGTAGAATTCACCTCCGTAACATCTCTAAAATTCGCCCCTTTTTAACAAATGAAACCACCAAGCTCCTCATTCACTCCCTTGTCATCTCTCGCCTTGACTATTGCAAGTCCCTTCTCATTGGCCTGCCTCTCCATAGGCTATCCTCTCTTCAGTCTATCATGAATGCTGCTGCCAGACTTATCCACCTTACCAACCGCTCAGTGTCTGCCAACCCTCTCCTCCAATCCTTACACTGGCTTCCAATCACCCAGCGAATTAAATTAAAAATACTAACCATAACATACAAAGCCATTCACAACTCTGCTCCGAGCTACATCACCAACCAATCTTGTTTCCAAATATCACCCAAATCATCCTCTCCGCTCTTCTCAAGACCTCCTACTCTCAAGTTCTCTCGTCTCCTCCTCTCATGCTCGTCTCCAGGATTTCTCCAGAGCCTCTCCCATCCTCTGGAACTCGCTACCTCCACCTGTCCGGCTATCCCCTACTCTTGCTACCTTCAGGCGATCCCTGAAAACTCATCTCTTCAGGAAAGCCTATAACTAATCTTTTACCACTTCCATGAGCTCATTTCCCACAGTTCAACCTTTTGTACCACCTGCCCCACCCTATTAGATTGTAAGCTCTTCTGAGCAGGGCCCTCTTAATCCTCTTGTATCTTATTGCATTATAACTGTATTGTCTCCCTTTTATATTGTAAAGCGCTGCATAAACTGTTGGCGCTAAATAAATCCTGTATAATAATAATAATAATAATAATATGATAATAATTTCTATTTTTTTTAAATTCCATTTGAATGTGTTTTCGAATTCTTTTAGAATTCTATTCGATTTTTAACCTTTTTTTCGATTTGAATCGTTATTTCGGATTCGTTTAAATTCGTTACTATTGTAATTCGGATGCATCTGAATTTCCAAATAATGAAAAATTTGTCAGAATTTCGATTCAGAAGGAAACTAAATGCACGTCTAACCCCCACTCCCCCTGTTAAATAGAGCTTGCCTGCCTTTGATTTTCAATGGTTTCAGAAAGGAATCTATTTGAGTTCCAAAATTCATTACTATAGCAACCAGCCCACCCCAGGTGTGATGTGACATCCTGCCCTGTGTTCCACAGTGGATCTCTTCACTTCCTGGAACATTGGACTTAGTTTGCTCACTGACAACATGCTGTTTGCTTTGACAAGCGGCTTCCATCTAATGTGGCATGGCTGCAGATAAGCTCTGTGATTTTATATTTCTTGTGAGTTTGCATTTGGCTTTTTAATTGTCATAAACCTATTAATGCTGCACTTTGTTGACGCCCTCTTGTGCTCCTTTTTTGGAAATTCATAGATTTGTTCCTGTCTCAGGTGGAGCTGCCTACCGAAGTACAGCGCCCTTCTAAAGCTGCACGAATCTGTCTAAAATGATTTTTTTGCTTAGAATAAAGATCACGATTCTCGTGGCATAACATCATCTTTCACATTATATAAAAAAATTGGGCTTACTTTACTGTTTCGTTTTTTTTTTAAACATAGAAGTGTATTTTTTCCCCAAAAATTGCTTTTGAAAGACCGATGCACAAATACAGTGTCACATAAAATATTGCAACAGGGTCTCTGCAAAAATATATATATATATATATATATAAAATTTTTGGAGGTTCCAAATAATTTTCTAGCAAAAAATACTGATTTTAACTTGTGAGCAAAAAGTGTAAAAAAAAAAAAAGGCTTAGCTGACCTCATTTACAGACCGAAGTTCATCCCTTTGATCTAAAGGAACCAAATTATACATTGTTTATAATTATCTCTCAGGCTGGATTCACACCTATGCAGTTTTAGTGCTTTTTGCATTTTGCAGATTTGCACTACAGTCCATTTAACATGGTTTCCTATGGAACACGTTCTGTTGTGCAAATCTGCAAAATGCAAAAAGCACTAAAAATGCATAGGTGTGAATCCAGCTTCAGTGCTGAGCAATGTTGATAAATATTTGCCGGCTTTTTTTTAACGATTAATTGTGCAGCTCTACACCCTTGCTATGGGATTTTTCTGAGATCTTTATGAACTCCTTATGAACCTATGCTAAACAAGTGTATATTCACATTTATCTGGGGAGGTAAAGGCCTACTTATGTGATTGGTGCATTAGCATTTGTTTGCAGCACAATTTCATGTGTGTGTTTGTGCAGCTGCCGGTCGGGAAATTCCTCACTGCCTATGATTGGCAGCGTGCAATAAGGGCTTTCTGGCGGGTTTGATCTGAACACACCTGAGCCCATCATTATTTGGGAAGTATGCTACTGACCACCAGAGATAGAGCAACAAGAAAAAGAAGAAAGGAAATGGGACTTTGTATGAGGCAAGTCATTGAATTGTTCAATTTATTTGAAAACTAGCAGATTACATTATGGAAAGTGTCAATCTGTAATACAGGACACAATCCAGTGTAATACATTTGCATAAATATAAAACAATTGTACAGAATAGAATACAAAATAATAAATAAACATATTAATTACAAAAGGACACTCATCCATTCATAAAAGTTCAATGAACATGATCGATTTTTCATGGTAGGGCAAAATTGTCTAAGCATCAGTTTAATATAACTCGACGCACGTTTCATGGCTCTTGCCAATCATCAGGAGTAAGATGCTCTGAAAATAAATCAGTAATATCTATAAGTAAGGATATCCTTTAAACGGAGAAACAATCTCTCAAAATAAAGGTGTGTAACTTACTGTGCGGCCAAATGGTGGCGCTCAACCTTGGATCCAAAGGAAGAAGAGGGACAAGGATGATCATCTCACCCGGGGCTGAGGTGAGGAATCCCATCCAAGCCAGAAACAGCAGCCTGATATAAGCTGATCAGGCTGGCCAGCTGACCATTTCACATGAACCATTCACACAAGCAGGACAGCAGCTATGTCTCCAGTCACAGACCCACACAAACAAGGTAAATTTATTTGTTTCATACTTATCACCACATCTTTTTGGGTTTATTCTTAGTTTGCACATTACTTAGTCCATCATCCACTTTTGATTTGGATACAGTCACTTACTTTTTCATTTCATTTTTTGCGGGTTTGTTTCTTTGTTCTTTAGTTCATACACTTCATCACAACACCATTCATCACTTCACTCATCCACTGATATAGGCTCCATTCATTACTCACACACATTCATTTCACATGGTTTCATTTTCTTACCATTGCAGAGTAGTATGGACTGATAAGCACACACCAGAACCACATGGTTGTGACATGGTCACCTGGTCTTCACCTGGCTGCTGTTTCTGGCTTGGATGGGATTCCTCACCTCAGCCCCGGGTGAGATGATCATCCTTGTCCCTCTTCTTCCTTTAGATCCAAGGTTGGGCGCCACCATTTGGCCGCACTGTAAGTTACACACCTTTATTTTGAGAGATTGTTTCTCCGTTTAACCACTTGACGACCGCCTCACGCCGATGTACGTCGGCAAGGTGGCACGGACAAGTAGAATCACGTACATACACGTGATCTGCCTTCCGCGGGCGGGGGGTCCGATCGGACACCCCCCCCCCCTGGTGCCAGAGGCGGTCGCCATCTCTTCCCGGGTGATGAGAGGTGAGGGGAAGGCCATCCATTCGTGGCCACCCCCTCCCGATCACTCCCGGCGAATGAAAATCCTTCCTGTGTCTCTGTAATGTAAACAGAGGCACAGGAAGTGATGTCATCCCTCCTCGAGCCGGTCTTTTTGATCCGGCGCCGAGGAGAGAAGACATCCAAGTAAGTGCACCAATACTACACTGTCAGTAGAACACGCCAGGCACACTTGTCACCCCCCTTCAACCCCCGATCACCCCTGTGGACCCCCTGTCACACTGACACCAATAGCAGTTTTTTTTTTTTTTTTTTTGCATTGGTGTCAGTTTATGACAGTTATAAGTGTTAGGGCAGTTAGGTTAGCCCCCTTTAGGTCCAGGGTACCCCCCTAACCCCCCCCCAATAAAGGTTAACCCCTTGATCACCCCCCGTCACCAGTCTCGCTAAGCGATCGTTTTTCTGATCGCTGTATTAGTGACACAGGTGACGCTAGTTAGGGAGGTAAGTATATAGGTTCGCTGTCAGTGTTTTATAGCGACAGGGACCCCCATATACTACTTGCTAAAGGTTTTAACCCCCTGATTGCCCCCTAGTTAACCCTTTCACCAGCGATCACCGTATAATTGTTACGGGTGACGCTGGTTAGTTGGTTTGTTTATTATAGTTTATTATAGTTTTAGGGCACCCGCCGTTTATTACCTTATACATGTTTAACCCCCTAATTGCCCGGCAGCGATATAAGTTAAGTTTTTAGGGTCAGATGAGGTCTGCATCGCCCCAGGCAGCGTCAGGTTAGTGCCAGTACCGCTAACACCCACGCACGCAGCATACACCTCCCTTAGTGCTATAGTATCTGAGCGGATCGATATCTGATCCGATCAGATCTATACTCCCCAGCAGTTTAGGGTTCCCATAAATACAGTGTTAGCGGGATCAGCCCAGATACCTGCTAGCACCTGCGTTTTGCCCCTCGGCCCAGCCCACTCAAGTGCAGTATTGATCGATCACTGACACTTACAAAACACTAAGCACACATAACTGCAGCGTTCGCAGAGTCAGGCCTGATCCCTGCGATCGCTAACAGTTTTTTGGTAGCGTTTTGATACAGTCGCTGACAGTCAGGAGCTTTTTTGCCTGTGAGTCTCACTAGTGTACCCCTAAATTTAGAGCCCAAAATGGCAAATCGAAGGTACACTAGTGAAGAGGCCTACACGTTTCTGAGCATGACAGATAGTGAAGAGGAAGTCACTCATCTGTCAGATTCAGGCTCAGAATACGATCCTGTAGAGGACAGCGGCTCCATGACAGATAGCTCTGACGACGGAGTTGTGGTCCCTGCTAAGGTCAGGCGTACCAGACCGCAATCTTCTTCTGTCCTTGAAGTGCAAGAACCGCAGGGCTCTCGTATGGAGCAGAGAAGTACTAGTGGCGCTATTCCTTCTGGTGAACTGGCAAGCACCAGCGGCCTAGTAAACCCTGGTCGTACATCCAGGACTGCAGTAACACTTGGTGACGTGGCGAGTCCCATAAGTGCAGTTCAAGCTGGCGAGGTGGCAAGCACAAGTAGTGTCCCGCTGCCACCAAGAAGACAAAGACAGGCCCATCGTGCCCATAGTGCCCTTCCTGCTGCATTCGCCAATCTGAATTGGGAACCCACCACTTCTGCAGCACCCGTACTTCCCCCTTTCACCAACCCGGAATTCAGGTGGAAACAGTTGATTTTACGCCACTGGATTTTTATTCACTGTTTTTCACCGAAGATCTCTTTAGATCTATTGTGGACCAAAGCAATTTATACACTGGTCAACACATCGCCGCTAATCCCCAGTCCTCCCTTGCCAGAGATTGGAGACCAATTACGGTCTCCGAATTTAAGATCTTTCTGGGCCTTTCCCTCAACATGGGCTTGAATAAAAAGAGTAAGTTGAGGTCATATTGGTCCACTGACCCAATTTACCATGCGCCCGTGTTCTCTGCTTCCATGGCCAGGGCACGATACGAGCAGATTTTGCGGTTCATGCACTTCAACGACAATGAACTCTGTCGTCCTCGTGGAGACCCTGGATACGATCGGCTCTACAAAATTCGGCCCCTCGTAAACCACTTCAACCAACGTTTTGCAGACTTGTTTACTTCCCATCAAGTTGTCTGCATTGATGAGTCCCTGATTAAATTTTCTGGCCGCTTGTCATTCAAACAGTACCTTCCCAGCAAGCGTGCCAGATACGGGGTCAAGATGTATAAGCTCTGTGACAGGGCCACAGGCTATACATGTAGTTTTATGGTTTACGAGGGCAAAGATAGTCACGTAGAGCCGACAAACTGCCCTGACTACATAGGAAGCGCTGGCAAGATAGTGTGGGACTTGGTGTCACCCTTATTCGGAAAGGGGTACCACTTGTACATGGACAATTATTACAGGAGCGTGCCACTTTTTAGTCACTTGTTTGATCAGCAGATTGGAGCATGTGGCACCGTGCGACCTAATCGCCGGGGCTTTCCTCAGCGGCTTGTAGATTCCCGTCTTAGGCTGGGGGAGAGAGCCTGCTTGAAGTGTAATAACTTGCTCGCTATGAAGTGGAGGGATAAGAAGAATGTTTTCGTTCTCACCTCCCTTCATGCAGACACGACGACCCAAATTACTACGGCGACTGGTGTTGTGGAGAAACCCCTCTGTGTCCACGAATATAACCAAAATATGGGAGGGGTGGACCTCAACGATCAGTTGTTGGCGCCGTACCTAGTTGCCCGTAAGGCCAGACGCTGGTACAAAAAAGTGTCTGTTTATTTATTTCAATTGGCTTTGCTGAACGCTCATGTGCTATACAGAGCTGCAGGATGGACTGGATCCTTCCTTAAATTCCAGGAAGAGATCGTCAGAGCCCTTCTGTATCCAGACGGTGCTCCACCTCACCATCCCCAACCAAATGCAGTAGCCGGCTGCATGAGAGGCATTTTCCTTATGCCCTCCCGAGTACCCCTACCCAACGAGCCCCCCAAAAAAGATGTTGTGTCTGTAGCAAGTGCGGATTTAGGCGTGACACCCGGTGTTATTGTCCCTCCTGTCCTGGCAATCCTGGTCTTTGCATGGGTGAATGTTTTGAATGCTACCATACACTAGTTGAGTATTAGCGTAGGGTACAGCACTGCACAGACTAGGACACACTTTCACAGGGTCTCCCAAAATGCCATCGCATTTTGAGAGACCCAAACCTGGTACCAGTTACGAAAGTTAAAGTTACTAAAAAAAGTGTATAAAAAAAAAAATTAAAAAAAATAAAAAAACAAAAAAATATAAAATAAAAAAACAAAAATAGGTGTTGTTTTATTGTTCTCTCTCTCTCTATTCTCTCTCTATTGTTCTGCTCTTTTTTACCGTATTCTATTCTGCAATGTTTTATTGTTATTATGTTTTACCATGTTTGCTTTTCAGATATGCAATTTTTTTATACTTTACTGTTTACTGTGTTTTGTTGGTAACCATTTTATTGTTTTCAGGTACGCCATTCAGCTGCAGAGCGGATTTATTTATCTTGACAGCAACAGCGTTTGCTCCCACGATACATAAAGCCGTGACTCCAGCGCTGTCGGAGGTGATTTCACCACCACAGTTACATACTTCAGCATATATGCCGAAGCGTGGGGGCAGCAGTGGGTGGAGGAGCGATTTACAAAAGTGGGAGGATGCCCCCATGCTTCGGCATATATATTTTAGGCACAGGTTGCGTTAAATGTTTTATTTTTTACTATTTTTTTTTTGTATTTGCTTTGCAGGTATGGTAAGTCTTACTGTTATACTGTAATGTTACTTTGTTTTATTGTTAACCATCATTTGCTTAGCAGGTACGCCATTCAGTTGCAGCGCAGATTTATTTATCTTGACAGCAACAGCGTTTGCTCCCACGATATATAAAGCCGTGACTCCAGCGATGTCGGAGGTGATTTCACCACCACAGTTACATACTTCAGCATATATACCGAAGCGTGGGGGCAGCAGTGGGTGGAGGAGCGATTTGCTCCTGCCTTTTGTGAGAGGATGCCCCCATGCTTCAGCATATATATATTTTAGGTAGGCACAAGTTGCGTTAAATGTTTTATTTTTTACTATGTTTTTTTTTGTATTTGCTTAGCAGATATGGTAAGTATTACTGTTATACTGTAATGTTACTTTGTTTTTTGGTTAACCATCATTTGCTTAGCAGGTACGCCATTCAGTTGCAGCGCGGATTTATTTATCTTGACAGCAACAGCGTTTGCTCCCACGATATATAAAGCCGTGACTCCAGCGCTGTCGGAGGTGATTTCACCACCACAGTTACATACTTCAGCATATATGCCGAAGCGTGGGGGCAGCAGTGGATGGAGGAGCGATTTGCTCCTGCCTTTTGCGGGAGGATGCCCCCATGCTTCAGCATATATAAATGGTGCATGTATGCCCATCATTAGAAGTGGGTGGATGAAGGGAGGTATTCTAATGGTGGGCATACCCACCGATCAATATCTTTTTTTTATTCAGCCCACAGGCTGCATGAAAAAAAAGTTTACAATATATGCCCAACAAGGACCAGCAACGTACTGGTATGTTGCTGGACTTTGAGTGGTTATAACAGAATGATGCCTGCAGGTTTAGGTATCATCTTGGTATCATTCTTTTCAGCCAGTGGTCGGCTTTCATGTAAAAGCAATCCTAGCGGCTAATTAGCCTCTAGACTGCTTTTACAAGCAGTGGGAGGGAATGCCCCCCCCCCCCCCACCATCTTCCATGTTTTTCTCTGGCTCTCCTGTCCCAACAGGGAACCTGAAAATGCAGCTGGTGATTCGGCCAGCTGACCATAGAGCTGATCAGAGACCAGAATGGCTCCAAACATCTCTATGGCCTAAGAAACCGGAAGCTACGAGCATTTCATGACTTGGATTTCGCCGGATGTAAACAGCGCCATTGGGAAATTGGGAAAGCATTTTATCACACCGATCTTGGTGTGGTCAGATGCTTTGAGGGCAGAGGAGAGATCTAGGGTCTAATAAAAAAAAAGAGTACCTGTCACTACCTATTGCTATTATAGGGGATAATTACATTCCCTGAGATAATAATAAAAATGATTAAAAAACATAAAAATGAAAGGAACAGTTTAAAAATAAGATAAAAAAATCAAAAAAATAATAAAGAAAAAAAAAAAAAAAGCACCCCTGTCCCCCCCTGCTCTCGCGCAAAGGTGAACGCAAGCGTCGGTCTGGCGTCAAATGTAAACAGCAATTGCACCATGCATGTGAGGTATCACCGCGAAGGTCAGGTCGAGGGCAGTAATTTTAGCAGTAGACCTCCTCTGTAAATCTAAAGTGGTAACCTGTAAAGGCTTTTAAAGGCTTTTAAAAATGTATTTAGTTTGTCGCCACTGCACGTTTGTGCGCAATTTTAAAGCATGTCATGTTTGGTATCCATGTACTCGGCCTAAGATCATCTTTTTTATTTCATCAAACATTTGGGCAATATAGTGTGTTTTAGTGCATTAAAATTTTAAAAAGTGTGTTTTTTCCCCAAAAATTGCATTTGAAAAATCGCTGCGCAATTACTGTGTGAAAAAAAAAAATGAAACACCCACCATTTTAATTTGTAGGGCATTTGCTTTAAAAAAATATATAATGTTTGGGGGTTCAAAGTAATTTTCTTGCAAAAAAAAATAATTTTTTCATGTAAACAAAAAGTGTCAGAAAGGGCTTTGTCTTCAAGTGGTTAGAAGAGTGGGTGATGTGTGACATAAGCTTCTAAATGTTGTGCATAAAATGCCAGGACAGTTCAAAACCCCCCCAAATGACATTTGCTGAGAGGCATGTCGAGTCCATGGAATATTTTATATTGTGACACACGTTGTGGGAAAAAGACAAATTTTTTTTTTTTTTTTTATGCACAAAGTTGTCACTAAATGATATATTGCTCAAACATGCCATGGGAATATGTGAAATTACACCCCAAAATACATTCTGTTGCTTCTCCTGAGTACAGGGATACCACGTGTGAGACTTTTTGGGAGCCTAGCCGCGTACGGGACCCCAAAAACCAAGCACCGCCTTCAGGCTTTCTAACGACGTAAATTTTTGATTTCACTCTTCACTGCCTATCACAGTTTCGGAGGCCATGGAATGCCCAGATGGCACAACCCCCCCCCCCCCCCCCCCAAATGACCCCATTTTGGAAAATAGACACCCAAAGCTATTTGCTGAGAGGTATAGTGAGTATTTTGCAGACCTCACTTTTTGTCACAAACTTTTGAAAATTGAAAAAAGGGGTGTAATTCCACATATGCCCATGGCATGTTTGAGCAATATATCATTTAGTGACAACTTTGCAAAAAAAGGGGGGGCGTGTCCGGACGCACACCGAGGAGGACGCGTGGAAGCTGAGCTCCGATCAGGCAAACTCAATCCACTGCCATCCCAGCCTTACTACGCCTTGGCGATTCCCCATCGCACTCCATCTGCCTCCTGGTCCCTCCTGCCTTCCTCCTGGAGGGGTCTTTTTTGAACTAGAGCGCCCGCTCCGTTCCGGGCCTACGGGACACGCCGCAGCGCGGTCGCCAGCCGCCATCTTAGGCCCTGCTGTCCGATCCGAACCTCCAGCTATTGCCTCACTACAGGAGGGATCTGAACGCTCTCGAGAGGTCGGTTGTCTGCGGGGTGACTGGGGTCGCGGGTTCGGCCGGTCACCCGAGGAACACTGCCCGAGATTCCTGTGATTGCGGACCGAGGCGCCGCGGCCTGCCGCCATCCTGAAGCCTGCCGGCCTGATCTCCCACATCTCGGGCTCACAGTGAGTACTAAGCCTCCCCTGCACATCCATACTCTGCAGTGCACTTCATCCACTGGAAATTTAGAACTTTGTTCTTTAAAAGCCTGTGCAGAGGTCTGTGTACCCTGCGGGGAGTGGGTGCTACCCAGCCGGCTGTCCCTGTTAGGAAAGACCGCGGCTTCGGCCTGTGCCTGGAAGTGAGCGGCCATCTTGCTACTCCTACTGCACCAGACCTCAGATCTCATCTCCCTACCTCATTCCTCCAGCATCACATCTCCTTCCTCTTCAGAGTTTATTCAAGTGATAGACTTATAACCTCCCAGTGATTAAAGGGAACTTATTTGCAATTGCCTATCTTATCCAGCAGTGGATTTGCAGCCTTTTTTTTTTTTTTTTTTTTTTTTGTGAATGTAACCTGATGTGACCGTGAAGAGCCCCGTCCAACTGCCGGCCCTACAGATCCAGCTATGCCTGCCAAGACACCTAAAACCCGCTCCACAATAAGCAAGAGATCCGGAAAAGGGGTGAAACCTCACTCCGCTGTCTCTGGCTCTATTCAGCAATATTTAGCTGGCGCACGTAACAGTCAAGCTAGAACCTCTCATCAGAGTGTTTCCCCTTCCTCTCACGCTGCCTCTATAAGGGAAAGTTCTCCTGCTTCATCCTACTGCTCAGACCTCATGGAGGACCCAGGATCCCCCATTAGCTCAGAAATGACATCGCTGATGAGTGGTCTTAAAAAAGAACTTGCGGGAATGTTTCACAGTTTGGAAAAATCAATTAAGAAAGAAATTACCGCAGTAAGATCTGATATGTCCCACCTCTTAGCCAGAGTGGAGGAGTCGGAGCAGCGTCAGGACTCCCAAGCAATTGCTATAAAGGAGTTACAAGAGACTGTTACCCAGCTAGCTTTTGCTCATCGTGCCTCTCTATATAAGCTTTAAGATCTTGAAAACCGCAACCGTAGGAACAACCTACGTATCAGAGGCCTACCAGAAGCAACTAGAGACAATGATCTAGAGCCATCGATCCGTGGAATCCTCAACACAATTCTGGGCAATCCAGTCACTGACCCACTGCGATTTGATCGTGTCCATCGTGCACTGCGTCCTCGTTCTGCTAACTCAGATCAACCCAGGGATGTCGTTTGCCGCCTTCACTACTTTGAGGATAAAAACGCCATCATGACAAAACTTCGCAACACCCCTAACATTGACTTTGATGGCGCAGTCATTAACATCTTCCCTGATCTGTCCAAAGAAACTCTTGATCGCCGCAGAGCTCTAAAACCACTCCTTGAGCATTTACGCACGGATGGAATCAACTACAGATGGGGTTTCCCAGCTTGTTTGATAGCCACCAAAAATGGCCGATCTCATACCTTACGCTTCCCAGAGGAACTCCCTACCTTTCTTCAAGATCTCAATCTTCCTCCAGTTGAGCTCTCGAGCTGGCAAGACCATGTTCCAAAGTTTTCAAACCCATTTGACCCTCCATGGCGGAAAACTCCGTCTAAGAAAAAGCACACCTCGATCCCCGGATCCGCACAGAAGCATGGCTGAGATATGCCTCTTTCTACTTGTCTTGGACTCTCCTTCCACCCTTCTGGCGCTCACTCCTCTCTATATTTACTGATGCCTATTCTTCAATAATTGTTTGACTCTGGCCAGACCCTTTGAACTCTTTTTTAGCCCTTTTTTGGCTCAAGGGATCTTGACCCGACAGTTTCCGTTTATTGGGTATTTTTTGCCCCAAATATAGTTTGCACTTTTAATGTTTTCGGCTATCAATGGTTAAATTTCAAAGAGAGGAGGAAGGGTGGGGGAAAAGAGAGAGGAAGGGGAAGGATTATTGCTGTTTTGTAATTTTTTCTTTTTCCTTCCCTTCCCTCTCTAAAGTTCTTTACTGGAACTCATGTTATGTTATTTTATGTACTTTTAATGCACTTTCTCAACAGGCCGAATGTTGGCGGGGCACATTGCTCCTTCGCTCTCCCGCCTCGGGGCGCCCTCCGCCCCCCTTCCTTTTGGGGTTGGTGAGACCGAGCGGCCTATAGGATCTTTTACCTGGACTCTTAGCGGAGCTCCAGATGGCTGCTTGTTCTTTCTCTCCCCTCAGGGAACACTGCAGATTTCTGCGTGTTTTTCTCGTGATTCCCACATTTGTTTTGATTTGTTGGTATGCTCCTTCTGTATGTTATTTCCCCTTTCCCCTACTCCCTCAAACCTTTTTTCTCTACCCTTCCCTCTCCATTCCCCCCTCACGTTGGCATGCGTGGAAATTTAAAGTAAGTTATACCTCTCTGCTGCACCAATGGCAACTCTGACAATTACATCATATAATGTTCGAGGCCTTAACGTCGCTGCTAAACGACACCAAGTGATGCGTGAGCTAAAGCGCAATAATTGCTCAATTGCCTTCCTTCAGGAAACACATTTAACCCACACCACTTCGGTCAGATTGACCTCACCCCACTTTCCGCAGTGGTACTACGGTCTTTCTGACACTAATAAAGCAAAGGGTGTTGCCATTGGTTTCAGTAGTAAGGTATCTTTTCGTTTAACGGAAATGCTTGCAGACGACCATGGTCGTTTCCTCTTCCTCAAGGGCTTTATAGGCAATACCCTATGCACATTTGCAAACATGTACTCCCCAAATCAGAATCAACCAACCTTTCTATCGCAAACCCTCACTAAACTTTCACAATTTGCTAAAGGCGTCATTGTCCTCGCTGGTGACATAAATATGCCCCTTGACCCTACAATGGATACCTCCCAGGGCCGCTCTAACATTTCTTTTAAACGTTTAGCTTTTGTTAAAAAAAGGCTCTCAGACCATCAACTAATAGATGTTTGGCGCCTGTTACACCCTAAGGATAAAGACTTTTCCCATTTCTCTGCAACACACTTATCTTACTCAAGAATAGATAATATATTCCTTGATCACTTCCATCTTCCTCTCCTCAAATCTGCCCATATAGGTACAGCAACCCTATCCGATCACGCACCTGTGACGATGTGTATGACCATGCCCACCTTATCTCGTACCACAAATAACTGGAAACTTAATGAAGCTCTCCTCTCTAACCAAACTGAAGTCTCCATGTTAGCCTCTCATCTGAAGCATTATTTCAAAGATAATGCAACCTCTATGACCTCCCCATCTGTTGTTTGGGAAGCGCATAAGGCAACTATAAGGGGACGTTTAATTGAACTCGGTGCTAGGAAGAAGAGGGAGCATGGTCATCAAATAGCACAGGTCCTGCAACAAATAGCTGACCTTGATAAACAACATAAACTATCACTTCATAGCGCACACCTTAAAGCCCTCACACTTAAACGCGAAGAACTACAAACCCTTTTAAATTTAGATACTAAAAAGAGATTTCACCGCATATCACAAAAATTTTATGAATGGGGTAATAAGCCAAGCAGATTACTAGCTAGGTCCCTTAAAGCGAAACAAACACAGTCATTTATCCCTAAAATTAAACTTCCATCGGGTGAATTAGTACATGCAACCCCACACATAGCTAAAGCCTTTAGAGAATTCTATGCGGATCTTTATAATGTCACGAACGGGCTAGCCCCTCTACCCCCATCTGAGAGGCGCTCCCGAATCCTCTCCTATTTGAGGGCGGCGAACCTCCCTAAACTATCTAGGTCAGCTCTTAAGGAATTGGAAGAGGACTTCTCCATTGAAGAATTCCAATCCGCCTTAAAATCCTCTCCGTCGGGTAAAGCCCCCGGCCCCGATGGTTTCACTATCCTTTATTATAAGACATTTCAAGATATCCTACTTCGTCGTCTCACGGCATATGCTAACTCCATTTCCCAAACCTCAGGCTTACGTCCAGAATCCCTTTCAGCACATATCACTGTTATACCTAAACCCGGTAAGGATCCCACCCTTTGCAGCAGCTTTAGGCCAATTTCTTTGATAAATACGGACATTAAATTATTTGCCAAAGTGATGGCCAACTGCATTCTCCCTTTCATACCTAGTTGGATTTCGGCAGACCAGACCGGTTTCATACCGCACAGAGAGGCTAAAGATAATTCTTTACGGACAATTTCCTTAATCCAATATGTTCAAAGATGTGCCCAGCCCACCCTACTCCTTTCTACCGATGCTGAAAAAGCATTTGATAGGGTGGACTGGGACTATCTCAAGTTGACTTTACGACATTTTGGTTTGGGCCCGAAGATGCACCATCGCATTTCTTCACTGTACTCCGCCCCATCTGCGCAAATTCGCATAAACGGCTCACTGAGTGATCCCTTCACCCTGCACAACGGCACTAGGCAGGGATGCCCTCTCTCCCCCCTCCTCTTTGCTATCACTTTGGAACCGTTCTTAGCAACAATTAGACGTAATATTAATATACATGGTATCCAGGTAGGAAGTAGAACTCACAAATATGCTGCTTATGCGGACGATATACTCTTCTTTATCCAACAACCGCGTATCTCCCTGCCCAACTTAATGTCGGCTTTTTCTACCTTCCAAATGATATCAAATTTTAAAATAAACCTCTCCAAATCGGAAATCCTCAATATTAACCTCCCTAGGACAGAAGCGACCTCCCTGAAGCCCCTCTTCCCATTCAGATGGGAACAGACCCATATGAAGTATTTGGGCATATACCTCACACCTAGACTACGCTCTCTTTTTAAATATAATTACATTCCATTATTAAATAGCATTAGAGCAGATCTAAGAAAGTGGTCCAATCTATCCCACTCTTGGTTAGGGAAAATCAACATAATTAAAATGAACATTCTTCCCTGCGTAGTATTTATTTTTCAAATGATTCCACTTGGTGTCCCGGTGGGGTTCTTCACTATACTACAAGCAATGATTTCCCGATTTGTTTGGGGGAACAGTCGCCCTAGAATATCCAGAGACGTTCTCTTCAGCTCCAAATGCTCTGGGGGACTGGCACTCCCAAACTTTAAGACCTATTATCATGCTGTCATATTATTCAGAATCGCAGACTGGAAATACGCGATTAATTCAAAATTATGGGTGCAACTAGAATACTCTCTGAGTGAAGCCGATCTTTCGGCTATCCCCTGGATACCCAGAACCCATAGGCACACTTCCCACACTGTGTCCACACTCACCACATCTTCACTAGATATATGGGATGCCATATACAGGAAATTTTCCTGGACTTATGACTCCCCCCTGATGCCCCTCCTCAATCACCATTATTTCCTACCAGGTTTACTGGATCCGGGATTTAAATCCTGGTCCCCAGAAGAACCTCTTCTGCTACATCACGTTATACACACCAACACAATCAAACCTCTTTCGGAGATTCTCAGAACCACTCAACTTACATTTCTGGACAAGTGGAGATATCATCAATTACAACGCTTTTTACATTCCCTCCCTCATCCGTTACGAGGTTTACAAGATTTAAATGGCATAGAAGAAATACTTTACCCAAAAGACCCCCCTTTACACGGAATCTCTCAGTTTTATAAGGCTCTTATTGGCCTCTCTAACCCTGGGTATCCGCATTTCTTGGCAAATTGGGAATCAGACTTAGACTCCCCCATAACAAACACTCTAAAAGATAAAATCCTAACACTCGCTCATGTCTCCTCACCCGCCTCCAGGATGGCAGAAGTCAATTATAAACTTCTTTCCAGATGGCATTACACCCCATTTAAAATGCATCGAATGTTCCCTGATAGCTCCCCGTTGTGTTGGAGGAGCTGCGGGAACGAAGCTTCTCATGCACACATTTGGTGGCACTGCCCGCTCATTCGTCCTTTCTGGACCAGTGTTATTAACCTCATAAAACTTATCACAGACGTTAGTCTCCCCCATGATCCCTGGGTTGTCCTTTTCCACGCCACTAAAGAATCCATAGGTACTTTCAAATGCTCCCTTATACCGCATTTGCTAAACACTGCCAAGGCTCTAATCCCCACATTGTGGGGACAACCTACAATCCCGTCTATACAAACTTGGTTGCGTAAGGTCTCGGAGGTTCACCACCTAGAAGATATAACTCACAGCATCAGGGGTACCTCTCAGAGACACACTCTAACATGGACACCCTGGATAGTGTTCACATCTTCAACTCATTATAAAGACATTATAACTCAACATATGTGAGCCTACCTCCCTAACCTTGTCCTGGGTCTCATTGGACCTATTCTCAGAGTTCTTTCCCTTTACTGACAGCAAACCAAATTAAATTAAATTACCTTCTCTTCACATACTATCAAGCTAAAGGATATTAACATTTTGTGATATGACGATAGACATGCCAACCCCCCCCCCCGCCCTCTTCCCCCATCACCCCCTTTTTTCCCCATTTCTACCCTCCTTCCTTTTCTAAATTTCTTTTCTTTCTTTTCCTTTCTCTCTTTGTTTCTTCTTCAGTCCATTATATATTTTTTTTCTTTCAATTACAAATCTTATTCAGACTCAATCTTAATGTTTACTTTGAATATCAAGCTCATATACATTTTAAACAGCTGTTCGATTCTAGTCTATGTATGCTTGTTTATTCCCCTCAGATCTTTCGATGGCATTTTTTTTGATCTTCATTTCTCATTGAGTGTTTATGCCTTTCAAAACCTACCTGTTTTGTACTTATAAGATTGTTTCTCATATGTCTTATGTTCAATCTGTCTTTTTGTATGTTCCCCCTTTTTTTTTTTTTTTTTTCTCTTTCTCTTTTTAAAAAAAAAACAAAAAGTCTTCAATAAACATTTATTAAACAAAAAAAAAAAACTTTGCAAAAAAAAAAAAAAATTGTCACTTTCCCGCAACTTGTGTCAAAATATAAAATATTCCATGGACTCAACATGCCTCTCAGCAAATAGATTGGGGTGTCTACTTTCCAAAATGGGGTCATTTGGGGGGGGTTTGTGCCATCTGGGCATTTTATGGCCTTCAAAACTGTGATAGGTAGTGAGGAGTGAAATCACAACTTTACGCCCTTAGAAATCCTGAAGGCGGTGCTTAGTTTTCGGGGCCCCGTATGCGGCTAGGCTCCCCAAAAGTCCCACACATGTGGTATCCCCATACTCAGGAGAAGCAGCAGAATGTATTTTGGGGTGTAATTCCACATATGCCCATGGCATGTTTGAGCAATATATCATTTAGTGACAACTTTGTGCAAAAAAAAAAAAAAGTGTTACTTTCCCGCAACTTGTGTCAAAATATAAAATATTCCATGGACTCAACATGCCTCTCAGCAAATAGCTTGGGGTGTGTGTCTACTTTCCAAAATGGGGTCATTTGGGGGGGGGGGGGGAGTTGTGCCATCTGGGCATTTTATGGCCTTCAAAACTGTGATAGGTAGTGAGGAGTGAAATCAAAAATATATGTCCTTAGAAATCCTGAAGGCAGTGATTGGTTTTCGGGGCCCCGTACGCAGCTAGGCTCCCAAAAAGTCCCACACATGTGGTATCCCCATACTCAGGAGAAGTAGCTGAATGTATTTTGGGGTGCAATTCCACATAGGCCCAAGGCCTGTGTGAGCAATATATCATTTAGTGACAACTTTTTGTAAATATATATTTTTTTTTTTTTTTGTGTCATTATTCAATCACTTGGGACAAAAAAAATAAATATTCAATGGGTTCAACATGCCTCTCAGCAATTTCCTTGGGGTGTCTATTTTCCAAAATGGGGTCATTTGGGGGGGTTTTGTACTGCCCTGCCATTTTAGCACCTCAAGAAATGACATAGGCAGTCATAAACTAAAAGCTGTGTAAATTCCAGAAAATGTACCCTAGTTTGTAGACGCTATAACTTTTGCGCAAACCAATAAATATACGCTTATTGACATTTTTTTTACCAAAGACATGTGGCCGAATACATTTTGGCCTAAATGTATGACTAAAATTGAGTTTATTGGATTTTTTTTATAACAAACAGTAGAAAATATCATTTTTTTAAAAAATTTTCGGTCTTTTTCCGTTTATAGCGCAAAAAATAAAAACGGCAGAGGTGATCAAATACCATCAGAAGAAAGCTCTATTTGTGGGAAGAAAAGGACGCAAATTTCGTTTGGGTACAGCATTGCATGACCGCGCAATTGGCAGTTAAAGCGACGCAGTGCCAAATTGAAAAAAGTCCTCTGGTCCTTAGGCAGCATAATGGTCCGGGGCTGAAGTGGTTAAAGGATATCCTTACTTATAGATATTACTGATTTATTTTCTGAGCATCTTACTCCTGATGATTGGCAAGGGCCATGAAACATGCGTCGAGCTATATTAAACTGATGCTTAGACAATTTTGGTCTACCATGAAAAATCGATCATGTTCGTTGAACTTTTATGAATGGATGAGTGTCCTTTTGTAATTAATATGTTTATTTATTATTTTGTATTCTATTCTGTACAATTGTTTTATATTTATGCAAATGTATTACACTGGATTGTTTCCTGTATTACAGATTGACACGTTCCATAATGTAATCTGCTACTTTTCAAATACATTGAACAATTCAATGACTTGCCTCATACAAAGTCCCATTTCCTTTCTTCTTTTTCTTGTTGTATATATATTAGGGATGGAGGCTTGTCATTGCTATAACTATGTTGTGTTAGGTCGCATCTATTATATTACCAGAGATAGGGCATTTGTTTCTCTTATGCCCCGTACACACGATCGGACATTGATCGGACATTCCGACAACAAAATCCATGGATTTTTTCCGACGGATGTTGGCTCAAACTTGTTCTGCGTACACACGGTCGCACAAAGTTGTCGGAATTTCCGATCGCTAAGAACGCGTCGACGTACACCACGTACGACGAGACTAGAAAAGGCCAGTTCAGTACCAAGCGCGGCACCCTTTGGGCTCCTCTTGCTAATCTCGTGTTAGTAAAAGTTTGGTGAGAGACGATTCGCGCTTTTTCAGACTCATGGTTTTCAGATCATTTTCTGCTGTTCAGTTTGTGCTTGTGGGTTTGTATCTGCTCTTCAGTGCGTGCAAGCAAGCTACGCGTGACTTTGTCATTGTGTTCTTGTTCGTTCGTTACTGTTTTTCAGGTCGCTCTTCACAGGCTTTGCTGTTCTTCAGTGCATTCTGTTACTTCGTTCTGAGCAGCCGACCGTTTTCTAGCCATGTTGCGTATACGTACTCCTTGTAGAGTTCATGCTGTGCGGAGGCTTGATGTTGGGGTCCTGACCTTGACACAAGTCCAGTCCATGAACAGGGTGGGGAGGAGTTCATGGCCAAGAATTGGTTGCTTCAGCGTGACCAGTTCTGTCATATGCCTTTGCTCCGTGAGATCCGTGAGAATAATCCTGATGATTTCGGGAACATTCTCCGGATGACGGACCCCGTGTTTCACCGTTTGTTGGCTTTGCTGACCCCCTATATTAGCAGGCAGGATACCTCCATGAGGCAAGCCACCACTCCGGAGCAGAGGCTCGTCGCTACCCTGCGGTACTTGGCAACGGGGAGAAGCCTGCAGGACTTGAAGTTCTCGACAGGCATCTCCCCCCAGGCTCAGGGGATCATTATCCCAGAGACTTGTTCTGCCACCATCCAGGTCCTGCAGAAGGAGTATATTAAGGTAAGATTTTTATCCTTTAATATCTCATTTTATTGTATATAATGTTTGCTAATATATTGTATTTCTTTCCTCTTTCCATAATTACCATGATTGTAATATGCTGTGAATGTCCCCTTTGTCCTCATGCATGCTGTTTTTTTATTTAATTATTTTTGTTGTCCTTCATACATATTTGCCTTCACTTACCTCCCCAGCATGGTCTCCTGGCTCTATATTCACCTCATGTAGTCACTTAACAATGTATTTTATCAGCTCCATAGTAGTGCTTTACCCCAAACACCCCTAAAATGTTTTGAAATGTGATTGGTGCTTCAAATTCAGGCAGAGTGCCAGAGGCTTTTTTTGGGGGGTCCCCAAATCATTTTGAACCCTCCCTCCCCCCAACTGCTAAGTCAGCTGATAACAATTCTCAATCTATCCTCAATCATCTATCTGCTGACTTTGCCAAACCCATACACACTATACCCATCTCTTCTGTGCCTTGCGGAGGGGCAATTGATGGGAAACACATCCACATCATCCCACCACCCAACTCGGGGTCATCCTATTATAATTATAAGGGGTTCAATAGTATTGTGATGTTGGCGGTGGTGTCGGCTACTTATGAATTTTTGTATGTGGACGTGGGGAAGAATGGCCGGATGTCCGATGGTGGAGTCATCGCCCAGATGGAGTTCTACAGGCGTCTCCAGAATGGCAGCTTGGACTTGCCACCTCCAGAAGACAAGGTGGAAGGACTCCCATTCGTCTTTGTTGCAGATGAAGCTTTTGCGCTGGGGGACCATCTTATGCAGCCATTCCTGATGAGGACCCTCACCCCGGACCAGAGGGTTTTTAATTCCCGACTGGCCAGAGCCAGAAGGGTGGTGGAGAACACGTTGGAATCATGGCCAGCCGATTCTGCCTATTTCTTACACCCATACATATGGCGGAGTACAAACTGAATCACATTATCCTGGCGTGCTGTGTTCTACACAACTTTTTACGGCAACATTCTGCCAACTATGCTGGCTCAGTTGGGCCTGAGGCTGGAATTCAAAATGAACCAACCCAGACGGCGCTTGAAAGTGGCCGTCCTAGCTTGCCCCCCCTGAGTGCCCGTGATGTCCGGCTAAGATACCTTGAATTCTTTGCGGGTAGGGGGGCTATCAATATGCCAGACAATGTGTAAAACCTTTTTCCAATTAAAAAAAAAAAAAACATAAGCAAATCTTTGGTAACATTTACTGCTTGTGTTTGTTTTTGCTGACCCTGACAGAAATGTGGTGAGTCCTGAAAATGGCGTGATTGTGTAACCTTACAAAGCACTGTTGGGTGTTCTTTACTAAAGGCAAAGACACTATGCACTACAAGTGCACTTGAAACTGCACTTGTAGTGCAAAGTGGATTTGCCCTTAGGAAATAACCCCCATTGTCACAGAAAGCAGCAATTAGAGCACCACAAAAGTGTTGTAGCGTTGAGACAATAATCCACACATTCTTGATTAACAATCTTTTTAATACTTGCACAATCACATGTGCATTTAGAAAAGGTTTTTAAAACAAACCAACATGTTTGTTGTATAACAATTTTTGGGGTCACATTAGAAAAAGTAGAAATGTCCATTTAAGATAAAACAGGCATGTTTAAAACCAACAAGAAAGACACAAATCTTGAACTTACAAAGTTCACATTTGGTAGAACTTGAAGGCAATATCAGACATGAGTATTTACAAACTGTGTTTGATACTGCGTTCAGATGGGGTGAAGTCACCCCCGGAAAAGCCAAATTTTGAAGATGCACACAAATAGCCGAATGTCAACATGTGCTAGCTGCCATCACGGGGGATCAAGGGACGTGTTTTGGGGGTGCAATCCCTTCCTCACAGCTACTTTATGATTGAGGAAGGGGTTGCACCCCCAAAACGCGTCCATTGATCTCCCGTGATGGCAGATAGCACATGTTGACACACTGTGTGCCTCTTCAAAATTTGGCTTTTCTACAATTTGACAAAAAATGTTTAAAAATTGTATCACACCAAAAAACAAAGGGATTTGGAGGGGTTTTAAACTCTCCCCAAAACATCAACGATGTTCTTATTTTTTTGAATAACATCATTGATGTTTTTCTTCATGTTTTCCAAGTCCCAATTACACCCCATGATCTCCCCGATCAGGATCTGTGCACTTTCCGAGGTGAAAGGATCTGGATCCACAACATCACGATCACCTAAAAAGATAGAAACCAAAAAAAAAACATGTATTATAAATATGCCGGCATCCATCTCTTACCTGAGCCTGTGGTCGCGGACACTCACCTGTTGTGGGGCCAATTTCCACCACGTCTTCCTCCTCCTGCTCTTCTTGTCTTGGTTGGATTTCCCCTTCTTCCAGAGGTGGGGGGTCTCTGGTCTCCTCGGATGAGGGGTGTCCTCCGAGTCTTTTCTCCCCTATGTAAAAAAAAAAAATGGTATACTTAGCACACAGATATTTGATGGCAGAACTATAAATATGAAACATTGCTTGGAAGTGGGGTACAATTGTCTGTTTTGCCAGAGTTCCAAGATGTAGCATTTTTCTTGTCCTTTGTCAAGCTTCAATACTTTACCTGTTTTGTACAAGCTTCACAGATGGAGACACCCCTATAGTATACACTGGAGCACCTGTGTGGGCCCCCTAATAAAAAGGGTGTTCTTGTGTACCACACTAGTGCTCCAGCGTCCAGATGTGTAACCAGCTGCTGAGTGTCCTTTCCTTACACAGAATCTAGTTAGCATTTCATTCTAGTAACAAACACATCTACACAACCAAATTAGTTTCAGACAAGTAGGCCGTAAAAAATGTGGGCAAATGCATATGGCCAAAATGAAAATGGTGTTTTCTAGGCCACACAAATAAAATGTTTGATACGAACGAATAATGTGCCCATGAACATGAAAGTTCACATTCAGAAATGGATAACAGTTAAGAAAAGCACATGGAGCAGCACGAACGTAATAAACATAAAAAGAATCGGAACACAGCACAACTACTTACTTTTTTGCAGCACTCTCCGGATCTTTCGGTACTGCTCGTGCTCTTTTAATTTGAGGTCTGACCACCGTTTCCTGAGCTGATCTTTCGATCGTCGTACCCCAAAATTCCGGCGCAGGCTCTTGACCACTTTCGCCATGATCTTGGCCTTTCTGACATTGGGGTTGGGGTAAGGTCCATACTTCCCATCATAGTCGGCCTTCTTCAGGATGTCGATCATCTCCAACATCTCCCCAAAGGACATATTCGATGCCTTAAATCTTCTCCTTCTGGATCCAGACGTTTCAGGCTCCGGCCTTTCCTCCAGCCTCCTCCTCGTTGCTATAATTAGCACGCACCTGCTGTGTCTCCGCCATGTGCTCTTCCCCCACTGCGCCGAACAAAAAGGGGTGGGGAATAGACTAGAAAGAACGTCAGGGGCGGGTGGCGTTACACGCATGCGCAGTGTGTATAAAGCGTAACACCCGTGCGTAGTACGTACGATCTGTGAGCGGAGGCAGGGGTATCGGAGGCGCCGATCGTGATAACGAAGGTAAGATCTAAACTTGGGCCTATACTGCTTCTAGACTGAGGCCTATATTATAACAAGATTAGGAGAGTTTTGCCTGACATTAGGGTTTGTCTCCTGTTGTGTCTTGCAGATAAAATGGATGGCTTCAATGACCACAACTTCCTCCCCCTGTTCATAGACAAGTACAGGTCTGTACAAGTACAGAGCTGCCCTGTCTGTGGCAGGTGAAACATCCACATTACAATAATAAACAAAAGAGGCAGGCAGCGCTGGAGAAACTGCTGGAGTTGGTGAAGCCGGTGGTCCCCACAGCAACCATCCCCTATTTAAAAACCAAAATTGGTGGCCTGAGAAGCACTTATCTTAGGGAGCGCAAGAAGGTCACAGATTCCCAGAGATCCGGAGCTGGAGCAGATGACATTTATGTCCCCAGACTGTGGTACTATGAGAGACTGCGATTTCTGTCAGACCAGACTGGAGTCAGGGAATCCCTCTCAACCCTTCCTTCCACTCTTCCTTCCACCCCAGCTGAGGCTTCCGATGTCCAACCTGGGACTTCCAGCCAGGAAGAAGTGGAGGAGCCCAGATGGAGTCAGGTATAGCATTCTTCTACAGATTTCTGGTCAATAAATAAATGATCTTTACTAGATGTTATTATTGATCACTAATTGCTGATTTAAGAAAGTGTTTTACATATCAATAGACAGTAGTGGCCAAAAATAATTGGGACAAGAATGAAAAATGCTGGGCTCAGAAGGATAGTCTGTTATATTTGTTAACATTCAATTTGCAACAATCCTGAGCTGAAAATTGTGTGTGATTGATGAATAAAAAACTAAAACTATGTCCCTTTTTCATACACAGGAAGACCTCAGCCAGGAGGACGAGGCTGTGGAATGTGCCACACAGGAGGAGGCTGTGGAATGTGGCAGCCAGGAGGAGGCGGGGGTTAGTGGCAACCAGGAGAAGCCTGGGCCCAGTCGTAGCCTGAGCGAATCGTAGGTTCCTCCCCTCCGCCTTCCATACAAGAGACCCGGGAAGGGGAGTCACGTTCAGGATTCAGCGCTCAGGCTCATTCAGGAGGCTTCTGCGTCCCTCAGAGCCACCCCCACTCCTGAAGAGGCCTTTGCCTGCATGGCTGCCACCAAACTGCAGGCCATGCAGGAGGGTCAACGCAAGCTGTGTAAGGACCTTCTGTATAAAGTCCTAAGTAAGGGGGTGAGTGGCGAAATCACACCCAATACCGATGTGATTGAGTTGGACCATCCTCCTCCTCCTCTTCCTGCTGCCACAACTCCACCACCACAGCCACAGCGTGGAAGGAAGCATGGAAGGAAGACCAGAGAGTGATGGCCCTGGGTCTGGTCTGACAAAAGATGCAGTCTCTTGTATGACCACAGCCTAGGGACACAGATGTCATCTGCTGCTTTCATGATCTCTGGGACTTCTGGACCAGACTGCACTCCCTTAGATATGGACTCCTCAGGCCACCAATTTTGCAGTAAAATAATTGATGTGTGCCCTGGGGGCCAAAGGCTTCACCAATTTCTGCTGTTTCTCCAGCGTTGCCTCCCTCTTTGTTTGGTTGTGAGCCCTTAATAAAGGAATTTTTGTTTCAATTATACTCGCCTATGTGTGTTTTCCTTCAAAAAACACAGTTTGTTGGTGAGGAGGCAGGTACATTTCAAAATACAATGTGAAATTAACAAGGGACACCAACACCAAGCAATCTCCTTGAGATTAAATAATACAAGATATCAATGGTGTTGTGGTAACTTGACACACAAAACACACACAAAAATATTCTGGAGTAAAAACCAAAAAAAAAGAAAAAAAAAAAAAACAGCCTTGAAAAAAATACAAACCCAAAAAAAAAATTATACAGCCTTGAAAAAAATTTTCAAAAATTAAAAACAACCAAAAAAAAAAAATTGGTCAGATGTGATAAATCAAAATTATATTGAGGGAATCCCGATAAAGAATAAAGAAAGAAGTCTGTGTGAATATGAGCAGCAAAACTACTTCATTCTTCTCACATTATAAAAATGAACAGAGTGCGCTGTATTAAACTATTTAAAACATTGCAGCGTGACAAAAGTGCTATATCCATTCCCAACGCTCATTTTACCAGACCGAGCTGTTCCGTCTCGGAATTTCTTCTGAGCATGTGTGGCACTTTGTGCGTCGAAACTGGCCACACACGGTCGGAATTAACGCGATCGGATTTTGTTATCGGAAAATTTTATAGCCTGCTCTCAAACTTTGTGTGTCGGAAAATCCAATGGAAAATGTCCGATGGAGCCTACACACGGTTGGAATGTCCGACAACACACTCCGAACGCATATTTTCCGTTGGAAAATCCGACCGTGTGTACGGGGCATTACAGTGGTCTCAAACTGGTGGCTTTAAAGCTGTTGCAAAACTACAAGTCCCATCATGCCTCTGCCTGTGGGAGTCATGCTTGTAACTGTCAGCCTTGCAATGCCTCATGGGACTTGTAGTTTGGCAACAGCTGGAGGGCCGCCAGTTTGAGACCCCTGCAACGGATCATCAATGTATGTTACATAATACTTACAGCTACACTCTGTATGCTACATTGTAGGTTGCATTTTCCTAACCAACATTTTTTTTTCTCTCAATGGTTTCCAGTTTCTCTGTAGCCAGTAGGGATGAGCCGAACACCCCACGGTTCAGTTCGTGCCAGAACATGCGAACAGACAAAAACATTTGTGCGAACACCGTTAAAGTCTATGGAACACGAACTTGAAAAATCAAAAGTGTTAATTTTAAAGCCTTATATGCAAGTTATTGCCATAAAAAGTGTTTGGTGACCCGGGTACTGCCCCAGGGGACATGTATCAATGCAAAAAAAGGTTTTTAAAACGGCCGTTTTTTCAGGAGAAGTGATTTTATTAATGCTTAACGTGAAACAATAAAAATGAACTATTCCTTTATATATCGTGCCTGGGTGGTCCTCTTGTCTGCCTGTAAAGTAGCGCCTCTTTCCCATGTTTATAACAGTACCGCAGCAAGATTACATTTTTAAAGGAAAAATGTCATTTAAAATTGCTCATGGCTGTAATGTATACATATATACATAAAAAAAATATTTGAAAAAAACAGCATGGGTTCCCCCTGTCCATTATTAGGCCCTTCGGGTCTGGTATGGATATTAAGTGTGAACTCCACGCCAAAATTTTTTTTAAAATGGTGTGGGGGTCCCCCCCAAAATCCATACCAAGCCCTTCAGGTCTGGTATTGATTTTAAGGGGAACCCCACACCAAATAAAAACCCTTATCTGAGCATGCAACCTGGCAGGCCACAGGAAAAGGGGGAGGGGGGATGAGAGAGTGCCCCCCCCGACCTCCTGAACCATATCAGGCCACATCCCCTCAACATGGGGAGGTTGCTTTGTGGTGCTCCCCAAAGCACCTTGTCCCCATGTTATTGGGGACAAGGGCATCATCCCCACAACCCTTGCCCGGTGGTTGTGGGGGTCTGCGGGCGGGAGGCTTATCTGAATCTGGAAGACCCCTTTAACAACGGGGCCCCCAGATCCCGCCCCCCATGTGAAAAAAAAAAGGGTCCCGTGATGTAAGTGCATCATCAATCACACCGCTCCTCCACCACTCCTGCCCATTGAAATCAATGGGCAATGTTGCCGAAGCGCCTGCAAAGCGATTCAGCAGCGGTGTTTTGCGGGCGCTTTTAACCCTTCACTTGGTCGCTAGCAGGGCACTTTTAACCGAAAAGCGCCGCTATTACAGCGGTAAAGCGCCACTAATATTAGCGGCGCTTTACCGCTAACCTCCCCCCCCCACCCAAGTGTGAGAGTGCCAAAGTTTTGGCATGTGTGTTGGTGAATATATTATCAGTCACTCCCAGGAGAAGGATCAGGGGATCAAGTTTGACGGATACTCCACTAATGGAACTAATGTCAGCAGCCACTGCCCGCCAGAAAATCTGTATTAGTGGGCAATCCCAGACCATATGTATGTAGTTTCCTATTCCCTCTTTGCAGCAGGGGCATTTTTCTTCAACATTGTGGTATATGACTGACAGTCTCTGGGGCGTATAATACACCCTATGGAGAAATTTTACCTGGATAAAACGGTCTTTGGCCTCTATCATTCGGGGGATATATTGTTGGAGGCTCTCAGACCAGTCTTCTTCTGTCAGGTTAGGTATGTCTCTCTGCCAAGCTGTAAATGCTCTGTTGGCCCCGTTATTACCTGTACAGGTGAGCCTAAGGTATATGGAGGATAGCGTTTTATCAATATTGCGTGCCGTGAGGAGTTGTTTAACTGAGTGCGGCGCTAGGACGATCCGGTCCGGAAACTGAGCCCCGACTGCATTTCGAAGCTGCAGAAACTGGAAGTACATCCATGAAGGGAGTGAAAATGTATTCTTTAATTCGCTAAATGAAAGGTGACAGCCCCCAGGCATTATATTTCGGAGAGTCTTGACTTCGTGTCTAGCCCATATCTGCGGATCGGGTACTGACCGCAAATAGGGCATCTGAACATGGCATATGGGGTTCAAGTGGTTAAAGGAGACCATACAGATCCTGCAATAGCCCTAGTTTCACACCTATGCCTTTTTTAGTGCGTTTTGCAGAAACACACTACAGAACATTTAACATGGTTTCCTATGGTACAAGTTCACATCTATGCATTTTGCAGCCGGTGCGTCTTTGGAAAGGGTCGGGGACTTTTTTTCCCGCGAATTCCGGGTAATAGATTTCAATGGAACCGCACCAGGAAGTGTTGTGTTTGTGATGCGATTTTTGATGTGTTTTGCGTTTTGCAGTTTTTATTTTAACACTGTATATAGCTAGTTGCTAAGCAGGGGGCCGCTACGTCCTTAACAAACGATGAGTCATCGGCTGTCAGTGGGCTTCCTCACTGAAAGCTGAATGTAAAAAAATAAATAAATAAAATTTACTGGCAAAGAAAAAAAAAATGGCGTGGGCTTCCCCCCCTAGGTCTATACCAGGCCCTTTGGGTCTAGTATGGATTCGGGGGGGGCCCCCCACACCAAAAAAAAAATAATTTTAAATGGCATAGGGGTCCCCCCTAAAATCCATACCAGACCCTTAGCCGAGCATGCTGTCCGGTAGGTCAGGAAAGGGATGGGACGAGTGAGCCCCCCCCCCCCCCGAACCATACCAGGCCGCATGCCCTCAACATCGGGGGGTGCTTTAGGGCAGGGGGCTCTGCAGCCCCCACCCCCAAAGCACCTTGCCCCCTTGTTGATGAGGACAAGAGCTCTTCTCCTGGCTGGTGGTTGTCGGGGTCTGCGGGCAGGGAGCTTATCAAGGGGCCCCCAGATCCTGCTTCCCCCCATGTGAATGGATAGCGGGTACATCGTACCCCTATCCATTCACCAAACAAACTGTGAAATGTTAACAAACTACAAGATCTGGTTTTTGACAAGTCCTTCATTAAAGCGGGGTTCCGCTACATTTTTTTTTTTTTAAAGTCAGCAGCTACAAACACTGTAGCTGCTGACTTTAAATAAGTAGACTTACCTGTCCTGGGTGCCCGCGATGTCGGCCGCCCGAGGCCGACCCGTCCCTCGGCTCTCGGGTCCCGGCACGGCCATCCTAAGTAAGGGAAACAGGCAGTGGAGCCTTGCGGCTTCACTGCCAGTTTCCTACTGTGCACGTGCGAGCGGCCGGCGCGGCGCTCTGTTAATGGACCCGTGATTTTTCTGGGAACACACACAGTTCCCAGAAGGCAACGGGGCCACTCACCGAGGAGCATTACATGCCGTGGAATAGGAAGAAGCAGATTAGGAAGACTGCCTAGCAACAAGGGTTTCAGGTGAGTATATATATATATATATATATATATATATATATATTTTTTTTTTTTTTTCACATGGTTTTTTTTAATTTTTTTTTTTATTTTTGGTGCATTTTTTTTTTTGGGTGGCCCTCCACTTTAAATAAGAAGCCTGGAGCCATCTTCTCCCTGTGCCTTTTTCTTATGCTGTCTTCTCCCGTAGAGCTGTCTTCTTCTTCGTTGCCGCCAACTTCTTCTTCTTCCTTGCCGCTGCCGTCTTCTTCTTCTTCCTCGCCATCTTTTTCCTCGCCCCCACCGTCTTCTTCTTCTTCCTCGCCCCCGCCGTCTTCTTCTTCTTCTTCCTCGCCCCTGCCGTCCTCTTCTTCTTCGCCGCTGTCTTCTTCCTCGCTGCTGGTTACCCGCTAAAAAACAAAAAAAGCCCGCTTTGTCCTGAAGCTGTCTTTCTCCATTGTAATATTCCCACTGTCCGGCACCTCTTATATAGGCAGGGTGTGTGGCCATCCAATGACGTCACATCAAAGGACAAAACTGACTCTTGTAGTTTGTCAACAATTCACTTTTTGGTGAATGGGTAGGGGTACAATGTATCCATCCCGATAACCATTCACATGGGGGGGCAAGATCAGGGGGCCCCCCTGTTAATGGGGGCTTCCAGATTCCGTTAAGCCCCCCGCCCGCAGACCCCGACAGCTACCAGCCAGGGTTGTCGGAATGAGGCCCTTTTCCTCATCAACATGGGGGCAAGGTGCTTTTTGGGTGGGCGGTGCAGGGCAAAGCTCACTTGTCCCCTCCCTTTCCTGACCTATCTACCGTGTGGCATGCTCGGATAAGGGTCTAGTATGGATTTTGGGGGGGACCCCCACGCCATTTTTTAAATTTTGGCTTGGGAGGGACCCCTCCTAATGCACACTAGACCTGAAGGGCCTGGTATAAACCTTGGGGGGAACCCCAGGCATTTTTTTTTGCGAATTTTTTTTTGCCAGCAATTTTTTATTTATTTTTTATAAAAAAAAGCCTGCTGACAGCTGATAATTCATTGATTGTTAAGGACGCAGCGGCCGGCTTCCTGGCCCCCTCCTTAGCAACCAGCTATATACAGTGTTTACGGTGCGTTTAACAACTTCCTGCCCAGCCTATAGCAAAATGACAGCTGGGCGGTGGTTCAGTTATCCTGACTGGGCGTCATATGACGTCCAGCAGGATAACTGCCGGCGCGCGCCCGTGGGGGCGCGCAGCGCGGCGATCAATGGTGCGGCGTGTCAGTCTGACACACCGCTACACCGATCTCGGTATAAAGCCTCTGACGGAGGCTCTTTACCACGTGATCAGCCGTGTCCAATAACGGCTGATCACAGTGTAAACAGGAAGAGCCGTTTATCGGCTTTTCCTTACTCGCATCTGTCATATGCGAGTAGAGGAGAGCTGATCGGCGGCTCTCCTGACAGGGGGGTCTGCACTGATTGTTTATCAGTGCGCCCCCCCGCGCGGATGCCCACACTGGACCACCAGGGATGCCGCCAGTACCTCAAGGGATAACAGCCACACGTGGATGAGCAGGTATGCCCCCCATGGCCACCAGGAATGCCAGTCAGTGCCCTAAAAGATACCAATCAGTGCCCACAAATGGTGCCAGTCAGTGCCCACTGTGAATGCCTGCCAGATGTCTCCCTATCAGTGATCCCCAGCAGTGCCACCCATCGGTGCCCATCCATGCCCATCAGTGCCCACCAGTGCCCATCCGTGCCACTTATAAGTAATCTTCAGTGCAGCCTTTCAGTGCCCATCAGTGCCGCCTATGAGTGCCCATCAGTACCACCTATGAGTGCCCATCAGTGCTGTATACCAGTGCCACCTATCAGTGCCTATCATCAGTGCCACCTCATTGGTGCCACCTCACCAGTGACCAACAGTGCTGCCTTATAAGTGCCTGTCATTGCAGCCTCATCAGTGCTCATCAGTGAAGGAGAAAACTTACCTATTTACAAAAGTTTATAACAGAAACAAAGAAAAAACTTTTTTTTTCAAAATGTTCGGTCTTTTTTTATGTGTTGCGCAAAAAATAAAAACCCCAGCAGTGATCAAATACCACCAAAAGAAAGCTCTATTTGTGGGAACAAAATTATAAAAAAAAATTTGTTTGGGTAGTGTTGTATGACCGCGCAATTGTCATTCAAAATGTGACAGCGCTGAAACTGAAAATTGGCCTTGGCAGGAAGGGGGTGTAAGTGCCTGGTATTGAAGTGGTTAAAGAGAAGAAAAAAAACGTAAAAACTTCACTTAAAAACGCATAAAAACACGGGTTTAAAAACGCAAAACGCATTGCAAAACGCGCCTGAAAAACACATCCAGCACAGCCGCATAGATGTGAACCTAGACTTACGGGAGAAAATACAAAAACAAATCTATGTCTTTAGATACTGCAACTGCAACCATACTACGGCTGACCTAGCTCAGAGGAGAATCTTTGAATTTCCCATCCAATCAGGATTCCCCAACTCTCCAAACAGTGCAAACACATTAATGGAAAGATCATTTTGCGGTCAGGTCACGGCTTTACCTCCAACTGCCATCTCAAACGCTTTCAGGTACGCAATGTAAATTTGGGGTATATTTCCACATCCAGGAGAGACAGCTTCAGACTACATTTGCCCATAGTAAGGAATGGCTGTACGCTGGTAAATAATGCGTTTGCATAAAACCATACACACGGGCATGTATCCCTGAACAGGGCTTTTGTGCGCCCAGATATTTTATGTCTGTGCACATGCGCAAGTTTACACAAGCATACTGTGTACCTGCATACAGCTAGCATACCATTATTCCTTCCTACTGTATGGCCGGCTGTTTATCCTGGGCCCACAATTAACGTCAGATGCATGAGGCTTAAATATCTACACAGACATAAGCTTATTGTACTGGTGAAGAGGAAAAAGGCATGTCATACATGTTGTTCTGTTAACCAAGGTGCTGTCTACCAATATTCCTAAAATGGATTCCATGATTGCCTCTGTTGTTTATTTTCAGCTGAGTCAGTTATGCCAGTGCTTATGCGTTTTGTAACACAAAAATATCAGAAAGCATTAGAATGGAAATATGTAGTATCATTTGCAAGAGAAACCTGTACCTTTCTACGCAGTTCAGCACAGGCCTTGAGGACAAGCCCTCTATTTGCAGCTCAGGAATACTGGCACAGATCTACTGAACAGTCAGTCCCTCCTTCTCTGTGCAATGGAGCAGAGATCTAGCTGAACATAAGGGGAGGGAGGGGAAAGAGGTGGCTCAAAGCACAGCTAATATGCTGTGCACTATGCATAGTCTGTAAATAGACGGCTGCTGCTCTTTCAGTGTATGTATTAAACAACTGTGTTATGAACAAACAGAATTATCATGAGAATTGCTACGTCCATTCAAAGCTAGTAATTTTTACTGATAAACGGCAAGTTTGTTAACATTTGCAGATGTCAGTGTGTCAGTGCAATTTTCCTTCCTTATAAACTTGTTTTTGTGCAGATCTCAAGTTAGTCAGTTCGTTTTATTCATTGTTTATAAACAAATCGTGGTAGATTATCTCTTCTTCAATATACAGACATCCCAACCTGCAAAAACTCATTTCAGGGAGGTGACGCTTCGTGCCGCCCCCCCCCCCCCCCCCCCCAATAAAATGCAGCCTTACCAGTGCCAATTAAATTTAGCCTGATCAGTGCCAATTAAATGCAGCTATACCACGCATCGGGAAAATGTTTCACTGCCTGTGATTAGCGCAGCGCTGTGTCGACTTCCTGGCGCGTGGAGTTTGCAAACACGCCGGAGCACATCCTTAGTCCTGGGGTCTGACTGCTGGTCCTGGGGTCTGGCTGCTGGTGCTGGGTAGCCATCCTAGTCAGAGAATCCCCCAGCAGGAGGGGGGTGGGCAGAGGCAGAGAGAAGACTGGGCACTGTGATCTGTAGGCTGTAGCAATTAAAAGAAAAAAAAAAGTTCCCCAGACTCTTTCTCCACTTTCGGGTGTCGCTGCGCAGTGATCTCCTATGCGACAAGTACATAACAGTTCCGGTCTGCCCGGTGGATTGATATAGAAGAGACCTGTCATTTACTTGTCGCATAGGAGATCACTGCACAGTGGCACCCGAAAGTGGAGAAAGAGTCCGCTTGACTGGGGAAAGTTTTTCTTTTAATTGCTACAGCCTGCAGATCACGGGTGGCGCACAGTCTTCTCTCTGCCTCCGCCCACCCCCCTCCTTCCCTCCCCTGCTGTATTGGCCGGGCCGACCTGACCTGAAAAAAAAAGTACTCATGCAGTAGTATGGGCTGTCCGCCCTCTGCCTCAGCTCACAGCCTACATCCGCTGTCACTCAGTCACAGACAGAGCGGCCCTACTCCATTCGGCCGCTCGGGCTACTCTGTCTGTCTGTGGCTGAGTGACAGGTCCAGCCGGGAGATCGCCCTGCACTCGCGGGTGTCCGGGTTCCCGCAACCAAATGCGGGAGACTCCCGCGGCTCGCGAGAGACTTGAGATGTCTGAATATATTGTGTGTATTTCTCAGTATCCTTCCTTATTTAATTTGTATGACTTTAACTATTAACCTATCTTCACACTATTGCTGCTGCATAATCATACGTTTTTGTAGCCCCCTTTTGTGTGTTTTTACATGTGTTTTTGATGCATTTTTATGCTTCATCTGTTCTTAATAGGAAGAGGAGACTGGTTATTAAAATTAGATATGGCCAAAACTTTTTTGGTCATACTTCTCTTCTGGGTCACAGGAGTGCACTTACTTTTGCACTTCAATGCCCCAAAATCACCCGAAGTGAGCCTGCTGTCAACTGACATCACTGAGCCACTTCAGGCTCTGAAAGGATCCCAACCAGTGGCGGCCTGCTCATGCAGGGCGCAGGGGCGCTGTCCCCCTAATCCATGCGCTCGGCTCCTAATCTACATGCTGGGTGCTGGACGCATGGATTTCAATTTCTACTATTTTTGTGAAGCATGGGATTAGAGCCTAAGGCTCTAATTGGCTTCAAAAAGTGTGGGCTCGGGGCACAGAGCACTGCTCCCCAAGCTCACCCAGTTGTGTGACATAAGTGAATTAATATTTGCTAATGTCTTCCTGTTTCTCCTCCTGGCCAATCAGGAAGCGGGTCCTTAAACCCGTTTGTCCATGAGTCCTAAGAGCCGATTGGCTGAGAGTCCTAAGTCCTGACTGGCTGGGAGGAGAAGCGACCTCCGGGACTCAGGAGGAGACGCAGGGGGGGAAGCTGCCAAAGCCGGGACCTGGATGGGGTAAGTGCGGGACTGGCGGGGGGCCTGGCAGGCGACGGGAGAGCGATGGGGTGATCAAGCGACGAGGGAGGAAGCGGCGATCGATTGAGCAAGAGCCGGGGGGTGGTTGGTTGGCTGACTGGGATGGGGGTGGCTGGCTGGCTGGGGGCCGTGGACCACCCCCCCAAGAAAATTGAGCACCATCCGCCACTGATCCCAACCATACTGTCAGTATCCACCCAGCTGCCTGATTGACAGCTGGTACTGGCTCTTAGCATGCGGCTGAGAGCTGGAGCCAGCTGTGCCTACTATTCTTCAGCCAGGCGCTCCAGTTAGTGCTGGAGGGGCAGAGCAGAGTGCAGTGACTGACAATCTGAGAAGACCAAGACAGTCGGTTCAGCAGGAAACAGCTAAATTCTGATCCATCTATGGGCAGGCCGGTTGTATTGAAGTCAATCTATTGATCAACTTCAGTACAACCAGCCTGTCAGGTTTTTTCCATACGATCATTGCCACTGGCAATAGCTGACAGCAGTGATCATTGTATTCTGATGGCAGGAGGGATTCCCCCATCAACACAATTACTGTTTTCTTTTCTTTCACCATGCGATTTCACATGCGTGGAGTGCCATTCAGAATGAATGGCAGCCCTCGTCTTTTCTCACAGCAGAGCGATTTCACTGTGGGTGGTTGAGGGTATCGCTGCAATTTCCACACCCACAGCCACAGTCATAGGTGTGAACCTAGCTTAAAACACGAAACCCTGCCAAACACTCACTAAAAACATATATACGTATGTTTTACATGCACATTGAAGTGTATGGGGCAAGATGGGGATATGCTGGACCAGTGGCAGCTGATGACGTTTTAGGATGGGGGGCGCCAGACCCCACCCTTCCTTTTTGACCCCTCCCACTTTTAATAAGCTTCACCCCTTATAGAATCCACCCACTCCGTCCCCTGTATTCTACTTGCTTCTACCCATAGTGTCAGCAGTATACAGCTCAGCATCACAGGATAGAGTATACAGCCCAAGAATCACAGGACAGTATATAGCTCATCCTCACAGATCAGGGTATATAGCTCAGCATTACAGATAGGGTAGATATAGCCCAGCATTACAGATAGGTGTGTATATATAGCCCAGCATTACAGATAGGTGTATATAGCCAAGCAGTACAGATAGGTGTATATAGCCAAGCAGTACAGATAGGTGTATATAGCCCAGCATTACAAATAGGTGTATATAGCCAAGCATTACAGATAAATTATATAGACCACCCCCCTTCACAGTGACAGAACCCCCCCCCCATACTGACAGCACCCTGTGCAGTTCCCGGAACGGGGCTCGCTCCACTGACAGCACCCCAACCTAGACCTCCCCCCCCCCCCCACAGCACGGGGCTCACAGCATTGACGGTATCACCCCCCCGGGAGGTCTGGAACGGAGCTCACTCCACTAACAGCACCACTTTCCGGGCTGTGGAAAGGATTGTCCTTTGTCTCCACTTACCCTCACAGTGCGGGCAGCAGCGACAGCGGACACCTCCTCATGTTTTCTCTGCTTGCCAAAGTGCCGCTAGGCATCCAATTGGATCGCCTTGCGATTTGGCCAATCGGGCAACAGGTCTCACCAACCTGCCTCCTGATTGGCAGGGAGGCACTGTAGTGTGAAAATAGCGAAAATTAATTCGCTATGGTCACACAATTGGGTGGGATCGGGGCACACTTTCTGCGCTTCAAGACCACCCTTATTTGAAGCCTATTAGCTTCTTTTCTATGCCACTCCTTTTGGAAGAGGCACGCTGAAGGCTTTGAGCCCGGGCTCACACCTATGCGAATTGGATGTGCGTTTCCCCGCATCTAATTCGCATAGCAGGAGAATGTGACTGGCTCCCTATGCAAGGCCCGCCTAAAGTGTTGGAGAGAGGAGAGGTGGGGGTAAGTAGAGTATACAATACAATATAGCTACTTTTAGACTCGTAAAAAAAATGCAATTTACGGCTGAACAAAAAAAAATGTTATGCTTGTGTGTCTGAGATCTAACAGCCATTCCTGTTCCCCAGGACAAAAACAAGCATTTTATCCTTGCAGCACAGTGGAAGCCAAACTGAAAGGGTCAATTTTTTGGGTTTAATTTAAAATATAGACTTTTATATTGAGGCTGGCTTCATACCTATGCAGCATATGTGTTTTCCTGTATATTTTAATTGCCTTTGGCAGATGCCTTGTCATGCATTGATGTGTGCTGCCATTTCCATCAAAAATCCCTATAACATCTGGACAGATTCAGTTATAGGCATGAACTTTTTTGGCCACCACACATCAACAAACAGTCCTGATGGGATCTAACGCTACTGAAAACAATGGCAAACTTGTGTACATGGGTTAACTTGCATAACCCTGGTCATACACAATACAATCTCATGGAACAATCTCTGTACAATCTCCTTTAAATGTAATAAGTATGGGAGGGTCTACCTAAACAGTCCATTCAATTTACAGCCAATCAGGCAGGTCTTTGCTTTGCATAGTTGTTAGTAGATGTGTAGGAATGCCAGATGTGTGTGGTCTAAGAGGTGTAGATAAATATTTACATTGTTTATTGTTATAATTTTATTGGCCTCTACATGCTCATCAGAAGCCTAAACAGCCCCCAGATCAGTAGTACAATAACCCTAAAATCTGCAGCATATGACAAACGCCAAAAAAAAAAAAAAGTTTTAAAAGTTTATAAAGATACCTTTTTTATACAGAGAAAAAAGCAGTGCCTTTGCCATGCTTTGGCAGCCCATTGGGCTGTTATTGTGCAATGCACATTAACCACTTTAGCCCCGGAAGGTTTTACCCCCTTCCTGACCAGAGCACTTTTTACAATTTGGCACTGCGTCGTTTTAATTGCGCGGTCGTGCAATGTTGTACCCAAACAAAATTTGCGTCCTTTTTTTCCCACAAATAGAGCTTTCTTTTGATGGTATATGATTACCTCTGCGGTTTTTATTTTTTGTGCTATAAACGGAAAAAGACCAAAAATTTTGAAAAAAAAATTATATTTTCTACTTTTGTTATAAAAAAAAATCCAATAAACTCAATTTTAGTCATACATTTAGGCCAAAATGTATTCAGCCACATGTCTTCGGTAAAAAAAGTCAATAAGCATATATTTATTGTTTTGCGCAAAAGTTATAGCGTCTACAAACTAGGGTACATTTTCTGGAATTTACACAGCTTTTAGTTTATGACTGCCTATCTCATTTTTTGAGGTGCTAAAATGGCAGGGCAGTACAACCCCCCCCCCCCCAAATGACCCCATTTTGGAAAATAGACACCCCAAGGAAATTGCTGAGAGGCATGTTGAGCCCATTGAATATTTAATTTTTTTGTCCCAAAGTGATGGAATAATGACACAAAAAATTTTTACAAATAGTTGTCACTAAATGATATATTGCTCACACATGCCATGGTTATATGTGGAATTGCACCCCAAAATACATTTTGCTGCTTCTCCTGAGTACGGGGATACCACATGTGTGGGACTCTTTTGGAGCCTAGCCACGTACGGGGCCCCGAAAACCAAGCACCGCCTTCAGGATTTCTAAGGGCGTAAATTTTTGATTTCACTCCTCACTACCTATCACAGATTTGAAGGCCATAAAATGCCAAGATGGCACAACTCCCCCCCCCCCAAATTACCCCATTTTGGAAAGTAGACACCCCAAGCTATTTGCCCAGAGGCATATTGAGTCCATGGAATATTTTATATTTTGCCACAAGTTGCGGGAAAATTACAAACTTTTTTTTTTTTTTGCACAAAGTTGTCACTAAATGATATATTGCTCAAACATGCCATGGGCATATGTGGAATTACACCCCAAAATACATTCTGCTGCTTCTCCTGAGTATGGGAATACCCCATGTGTGGGAATTTTTGGGAGCCTAGCTGCGTACGGAGCCCCGAAAACCAATCACCGCCTTCAGGATTTCTAAGGGCGTAAATTTTTTATTTCACTCCTCACTACCATAAAATGCCAAGATGGCACAAACCCCCCCAAATGACCCAATTTTGGAAAGTAGACACCCCAAGCTATTTGCTGAGAGGCATGGTGAGTATTTTGCAGTTCTCAATTATTTTTGAAAATGAAGAAAGTAAAGAAAACATTTTTTTTTTCTTTTTTCAATTTTCAAAACTTTGTGACAAAAAGCGAGGTCTGCAAAATACTCACCATACCTCTCAGCAAATAACTTGGGGTGTTTACTTTCCAAAATGGGGTCATTTGGGGGGGGGGGTTAACTGTCCTGGCATTTTATGCACAAGATTTAGAAGCTTATGTCACATCACCCACACATCACCCACTCTTCTAACCACTTGAAGACAAAGCCCTTTCTGACTCTTTTTGTTTTTTTGCAAGAAAATTACTTTGAACCCCTAAACATTATATATTTTTTAAAGCAAAGGCCCTACAGATTAAAATGGTGGGTGTTTCATTTTTTTTCACACAGTATTTGCGCAGCGATTTTTCAAACGCATTTTGAATTTTTTGGGAAAAAACACACTTTTTTAATTTTAATGCACTAAAACACACTATATGGCCCAAATGTTTGATGACATAAAAAAGATTATCTTAGGCCGAGTACATGGATCTCAAACACAACAAGCTTTAAAATTGTGCACAAACGTGCAGTGGCGACAAACTACATACATTTTTAAAAGCCTTTAAAAGCCTTTACAGGTTACCACTTTAGATTTACAGAGGAGGTCTACTGCTAAAATTACTGCCCTCGATCTGATAGCTCACATGCATGGTGCAATTGCTGTTTACATTTGACGCCAGACCAACGCTTGCATTCGCCTTTGTGCGAGAGCAGGGGGGGACAGGAGTGCTTTTTTTTTTTTATCATTTTTATTGTTATCTCAGGGAATGTAAATATCCCCTATGATAGCAATAGGTAGTGACAGGTACTCTTTTTTTAAAAAAATGGGGTCTATTAGACCCTAGATCTCGCCTCTGCCCTCAAAGCATCTGACCCCAATGGCGCTGTTTACATCCGGCGAAGTCTAAGTCATGAAATGCTCGTAGCTTCCGGTTTCTTAGGCCGTAGACATGATTGGAGCCATTCTGGTCTCTGATCAGCTCTATGGTCAGCTGGCTGAATCACCGGCTGCATCACCGGCTGCATTCTCAGGTTTCCTGTTGGGACAGGAGAGCCAGAGAAATCCATGGAAGACGAGGGGGAGGACATTACCTCCCACTGCTTGTAAAAGCAGTTTAGAGGCTAATTAGCCACTAGGATTGCTTTTACATGAAAGCCGACCGCTGGCTGAAAAGAATGATACCAAGACGATACCTAAACCTGCAGGCATCATTCTGGTATAACCACTCAAAGTCCAGCAACATACCAGTACGTTGCTGGTCCTTGTTGGGCATATATTGTAACTTTTTTTTCATGCAGCCTGTGGGCTGAACGCAAAAAAAGAGATTGATCAGTGGGTAGGCCCACCATTAGAATACCTCCCTTCATCCACCCACTTCTAATGATGGGCATACATGCACCATTTATATATGCCAAAGCATGGGGGCATCTGCTCCAAAAGTTAGAAACAAATCGCTCCTCCGCCTCTGCTGCCCCCATGCTTCCGCATATATGCTCTTTTTTTTAACTGTGGTGGTGAAATCACCCCCTACAGCGCTGGAGTCATGGCTTTATGTATTGTGGGAGCAAACGCTGTTGCTGTCAAGATACATAAATCCACGCTGCAACTGGATGGCGTACCTGCTAAGCAAATGATGGCTAACAATAAAGCAAAGTAACATTACAGTATAACAGTAATGCCCTGTACACATGATACGATTTTCCAATGGAAAATGTGTGATAGGACCTTGTTGTCGGAAATTCCAACCGTGTGTAGGCTCCATCACACATTTTCCATAGGAATTTCCGACACACAAAGTTTGAGAGCTTGCTATAAAATTTTCCGACAACAAAATCCGTTGTCGGAAATTCCGATCGTGTGTACACAAATCCGACGCCCAAGGTGCCACGCATGCTCAGAATAAATTAAGAGAATAAAGCTATTGGCTACTGCCCCGTTTATAGTCCCGACATATGCGTTTTACGTCACCGTGTTCAGAACGATCGAATTTTCCGACAACTTTGTGTGACCGTGTGTATGCAAGACAAGTTTGAGCCAACATCCGTTGGAAAAAATCAATGGATTTTGTTGTCGGAATGTCCGATCAATGTCTGACCGTGTGTACAGGGCATAAGACTTACCATACCTGCAAAGCAAATACAAAAAAAACATAGTGAAAAATAAAACATTTTTAACTCAACCTGTGCCTTAAATATATATATGCCGAAGCATGGGGGCATCCACCTGCAAAAGGTAGGAGTAAATCGCTCCTCTGCCCCTGCTGCCCCCATGCTTCGGCATATGTGCTCTTTTTTTTAACTGTGGTGGTGAAATCACCTCCGACAGCGCTGGAGTCACGGCTTTATATATCGTGGGGCAAATGCTGTTGCTGTCAAGATAAATAAATCCGCGCTGCAGCTGAATGGCGTACCTGAAAACAAAAAAATGGTTAACAATAAAACACAGTAAACAGTTAAGTATAAAAAAATTACATACCTGAAAAGCAAACATGATAAAACATAATAGCAATAAAACATTGCAGAATAGAATACAATAAAAAAGAGCAGAACAATAGAGAGAGAATAGAGAGAGAGAGAGAGAACAATAAAATGACAACTATTTTTGTTTTTTTTATTTTTGTTTTTTGTGTATTTTTTTTTTTTTACTTTTTTTTTTTTTTTACACTTTTTTTGTAACTGTAACTAATGTAACTGTAATCGGTTTCAGGTTTCGGGTCTCTCAAAATGCGATGGCATCTTGGGAGACCCTGTGAAAGTGTGCCTAGTCTGTGCAATGCTGTACCCTACGCTAAAACTAAAACTCATTGGGTAGGGGTACTCGGGAGGACATAAGGAAAATGCCTCTCATGCAGCCGGCTTACTGCATTTGGTTGGGGAAGGTGAGGTGGAGCTCCGTCCTGGAATTTAAGGAAGGATCCAGTCCATTCTGAAGCTCTGTATAGCACATGAGCGTTCAGCAAAGCCAATTGAAATAAGTATACAGACACTTTTCTATACCTGGCCTTATGGGCAACTAGGTACGGCGCCAACAACTGGTCGTTGAGGTCCACTCCTCCCATATTTTGGTTATATTTGTGGACACAGAGGGGTTTCTCCACAACACCAGTCGCCGTAGTAATTTGGACAGTCGTGTCTGCATGAAGGGAGGTAAAAACGAAAACATTCTTATTATCCCTCCACTTCATAGCAAGCAAGTTATTACACTTCAAGCCACTGGGGAAACCCCGGGCGATTAGATTGCACGGTGCCACATGCTCCAATCTGATGATCAAACAAGTGACTAAAAAGTCACACGCTCGTGTAATAATTGTCCACGTACAAGTGGTACCCCTTTCTAAATAAGGGTGACACCAAGTCCCACACAATCTTGCCAGTGCTTCCTATGTAGTCAGGGCAGTTTGTCGGCTCTACGTGACTATCTCTTCCCTCGTAAACCACAAAACTACATGTATAGCCTGTGGCCCTGTCACAGGGCTTATACATCTTGACCCCGTATCTGGCATGCTTGCTGGGAAGGTACTGTTTGAATGACAAGTGGCCAGAAAACTTAATCAGGGACTCATCAATGCAGACAACTTGATGGGGAGTAAACAAATCTGCAAAACATTGGTTGAAGTGGTTTACGAGGGGCCAAATTTTGTAGAGCCGATCGTATCCAGGGTCTCCACGAGGATGACAGAGTTCATTGTTGTTGAAGTGCATGCACCACAAAATTTGCTCGTATTGTGCCCTGGCCATGGAAGTAGAGAACAAGGGCATATGGTGAATTGGATCAGTGGACCAATATGACCGCAACTCACTCTTTTTGGTTATGCCCATGAGGAGGGACAGGCCCAGAAAGATCTTAAATTTGGAAACCGTAATTGGTTTCCAATCTCTGGCAAGGGAAGACTGGGGAATAGTGGCGATGTGTTGACCAGCGTACAAATTGCTTTGGTCCACAATAGATCTATAGAGATATTCGATGAAAAACAGCGAATAAAAATCAAGTGGCGTAAAATCAACTGTTTCCACCTGAATGCCGGGTTGGCCAGTGAATGGGGGAAGTATGGGTGCTGCAGAAGTGGTGGGTTCCCAATTAGGATTGGCGAATGCAGCAGGAAGGGCACTATGGGCACGACGGGCCTGTGTTTGTCTTCTTGGTGGCAGTGGGACACTACTTGTGCTTGCCACCTTGCCAGCTTGAACTGCACTTATGGGACTCGCCATGTCACCAAGTGTTACTGCAGTGCTAGATGTACGACCAGGGTGTACTAGGCCGCTGGTGCTCACCAGTTCACCAGAAGGAATAGCGGTGCTAGTACTTCTCTGCTCCATACGAGAGCCTGGCAGTTCTTGCACCTCATCAGCAGAAGAAGATTGGGGTCTGGTACGCCTGACCTTGGCAAGGACCACAACTCAGTCGTCAGAGCTACCTGTCATGGAGCCGCTGCTGTCTACAGGTTCGTATTCTGAGCCTGAATCTGACAGATGAGTGACTTCCTCTTCACTATCTGTCATGCTCAGAAACGTGTAGGCCTCTTCACTACTGTACCTTCGATTTGCCATTTTGGGCTCTAAATTTAGTGGTACAGTAGTGAGACTCACAGGTAAAAAAGCTCCTGCCTGTTAGCGACTGTATCAAAACGCTACCAAAAAAACTGTTAGCGATCTCAGGGATCAGGCCTGACACTGTGAATGCTGCAGTTATGTGTTTAGTGTTTTGTAAGTGACAGTGATCGATCGATACTGCACTTGGGTGAGCTGGGCTGGGCGGAGGGGCAAAACGCAGGTGCTAGCAGGTATCTGGGCTAATCCTGCTAACACTGCGTTTTTGGGAACCCTAAACTGCTGGGGACGCTAGTATAGATCTGATCAAATCAGATATTGATCCGATCAGATACTGTACCACTAAGGGAGGTGTATACTACGTGCGTGGGTGTTAGTGCTACTGGCACTAACCTGACGCTGTCTGGGGCGACGCAGACCCTATCTGATCCTAAAACCTAACATATCACCCGCCGGGCGATCAGGGGATTAAACCTTTATTAGGTAATAAACAGCGGGTGCCCTGACAGTATAAAAAACTAAATAACTAACCAGCGTCACCTGTAACAGTTATACGGTGATCACTGGTGAAAGGGGTAACTAGGGGGCAATCAGGGGGTTAAAACCTTTACTAGGTAGTATATGGGGGTACCTAACGGCGAACCTAAATACTTATCTGCCTAACTAGCGTCACCTGTGACACTAATACAGTGATCAGATAAACGATCGCTTAGTGACCCTGGCAATGGGGGGTGATCAAGGGGTTAAAACTTTATTAGGGGGGGTTAGGAAGGTACCCTAGACCTAAAGGGGCCTACCACTAACTGTCCTACCACTTATAACTATCACAAGTTACATCAATGCAATAATCAGTAAAAAAAACTACTATTGGTGTCCCTGTGACAGGAGGTGCAGGGGGGTGATCGGGAGGTGAAAAGTGTGCCTAGAGTGTTCTACTGTACATGTAGTGTTGTGCAGACTTACTTGATGTCTACTCTCCTCGGAAGCTGGAACGAAAAGGCTTCACGAAAAGCGATGACATCACTTCCTCTGCCGCTGTTTACATTACAGCAGCAGAGGAAGATTGTCATTCGCCAGGGGCGATCGTGAGGGGGTGGCCATGAATCAGTGGCCTCCCCCCCAGCTCGGATCTCTCCTGACGCTAATCAGACCGCTGCAGGCACTGGGGGGGGGGTCCGATTGGAACCCCCGCTCGCGGGCAGGCAGGGACGTACAGGTAAGCCCTTATGCCTGCCCGTGCCATTGTGCCAACGTAAATCGGCGTGCGGCGGTCGGCAAATGGTTAAAGTGGTTGTAAACCCTTACAAACCACTTTTTGCTACAGGTAAGCCCATAATAAGGCTTACCTGTAGCTACCCAGGATATCTTCTAAACCTGCATGGTTTAGGAGATATCCCCTGTATTTGCATGTGCCGACGTCATCGGCACATGCGCACTGAAGCAATGGCACATATGTGCCGTTTGCTTCAGTGAGTGTGCCGTTACTGGCGGCTCTTGCGCGCATGCATGCATGTGCGGGAGTGACTTCATCACGGCTCCGGCCAATCACAGCGCCTTAGCCCGCAATACCCGGAAGTAACCTCTGGGAGTAATGTCACCGGCCGGTGTTGTGTACGGGCACCGCAGCGAGGGCTTCGATCTCAGGTGAGTATTACATAATGAGCTAGTATGCTATGCATACTAGCTCATTATGCCTTTGTCTTGCAGGTGTTAATTTTTTTTTTTCAAAATGGGTTTATAACCACTTTAACCCATGACTTAACCACTTCAGCCCCAGAAGGATTTACCCCCTTCCTGACCAGAGCACTTTTTACAATTTGGCACTGCGTCGCTTTAACTGCTAATTGCGCGATCATACAATGCTGTACCCAAACGAAATTTGCGTCCTTTTCTTCCCACAAACAGAGCTTTCTTTTGATGGTATTTGATCACCTCTGCGGTTTTTATTTTTTGCGCTATAAACGGAAAAAGACCGAAAATTTTGAAAAAAAATGATATTTTCTAATTTTTGTTATTAAAAAAATCCAATAAACAAATACAAAAATTTATTTGTCCACATGTCTTTGGTAAAAAAATGTCAATAAGCGTATATTTATTGGTTTGCGCAAAAGTTATAGCATCTACAAGCTAGGGTACATTTTCTGGAATTTACACAGCTTTTAGTTTATGACTGCCTATGTCATTTCTTGAGGTGCTAAAATGGCAGGGCAGTACAAACCCCCCCAAATGACCCCATTTTGGAAAGTAGACACCACAAGGAAATTGTGAGAGGCATGTTGAGTCCATGGAATATTTTATATTTTGACACAAGTTGCGGGAAAGTGACAAATTTTTTTTTTGCACAAAGTTGTCACTAAATGATATATTGCTCACACAGGCCATGGGTATATGTGGAATTGCACCCCAAAATACATTTAGCTGCTTCTCCTGAGTATGGGGATACCACATGTGTGGGACTTTTTGGGAGCCTAGCCGCGTACGGGGCCCCGAAAACCAATCACCGCCTTCATGATTTCTAAGGGTGTAAATTTTTTATTTCACTCTTCACTGCCTATCACAGTTTCGGAGGCCATGGAATGCCCAGGTGGCACAAACCCCCCCCCCAAATTACCTCATTTTGGAAAGTAGACACCCCAAGCTATTTGGTGAGAGGCATGGTGAGTATTTTACAGCTCTCATTTGTTTTTGAAAATGAAGAAAGACAAGAAAAAACATTTACAGAGGAGGTCTACTGCTAAAATTACTGCACTCAATCTGACCTTCGCGGTGATACCTCACATGCATGGTGCAATTGCTGTTTACATTTGACGCTAGACTGACGCTTGCGTTCGCCTTAGTGAGAGAGCAGGGGGGGGCAGGGGTGCTTTTTTTTTATTTTTTTTTATTTTTTTGCTTTTTTATCTTATTTTTAAACTGTTCCTTTCATTTTTTTTTTTTTTAATCATTTTTATTGTTACCTTAGGGAATGTAAATATCCCCTATGATAGCGATAGGTAGTGACAGGTACTCTTTTTTTAAAAAATTGGGGTCTATTAGACCCTAGATCTCTCCTCTGCCCTCAAAGCATCTGACCACACCAAGATCAGTGTGATAAAATGCTTTCCCAATTTCCCAATGGCGCTGTTTACATCCGGCGAAATCTAAGTCATGAAATGCTCGTAGCTTCCGGTTTCTTAGGCCATAGAGATGTTTGGAGCCACCCTGGTCTCTGATCAGCTCTATGGTCAGCTGGCTGAATCACCGGCTGCATTCTCAGGTTCCCTGTTGAGACAGGAGAGCCAGAGAAAAACACGGAAGACGGTGGGGGGGGCATTCCCTCCCACTGCTTGTAAAAGCAGTCTAGAGGCTAATTAGCCGCTAGGATTGCTTTTACATGAAAGCCGACCGCTGGCTGAAAAGAATGATACCAAGATGATACCTAAACCTGCAGGCATCATTCTGGTATAACCACTCAAAGTCGTGAATGGCGTACCTGAAGACAAAAAAATGGTTAACAATAAAACATTGCAGAATAGAATACAGTAAAAAAGAGCAGAACAATAGAGAGAGAATAGAGAGAGAGAGAGAACAATAAAACGACAACTATTTTTTTTTATTTTATATATTTTTTTGTTTTTTGGGTTTTTTTACACTTTTTTTTGTAACTAACTTTTATAACTGTAACCGGTTCCAGGTTTGGGTCTCTCAAAATGCGATGGCACTGAAGAAGTGGTGGGTTCCCAATTAGGATTGGCGAATGCAGCAGGAAGGACACTATGGGCACGACATGCCTGTGTTTGTCTTCTTCTTGGTGGCAGCAGGACACTACTTGTGCTTGCCACCTCACCAGCTTGAACTGCACTTATGGGACTCGCCACGTCACCAAGTGTTACTGCAGTGCTGGTTTGACTACGACCGGGGTGTACTAGGCTGCTGGTGCTTGCCAGTTCACCAAAACGCTACCAAAAAAACTGTTAGCGATCGCAGGGATCAGGCCTGACTCTGCGAATGCTGCAGTTATGTGTTTAGTGTTTTGTAAGTGACAGTGATCGATCAATACTGCACTTGGGTGGGCTGGGCTGGGCCGGGCGGAGGGGCAAAATGCAGGTGCTAGCAGGTATCTGGGCTGATCCCGCTAACACTGCGTTTTTGGAAACCCTAAACTGCTGGGGACGCTAGTATAGATCTGATCGGATCAGATATTGATCCATTCAGATATTGATCCATTCAGATACTATACCACTAAGGGAGGTGTACGGTGCGTGCGTGGGTGTTAGCGGTACTGGCGCTAACCTGACGCTGCCTGGGGCAACGCATATCACCGCCGGGCGATCAGGGGGCTAAACCTTTATTAGGTAATAAACGGCGAGTGCCCTGACACTATAAAAAATAAACGAACTAACCAGCGTCACCCGTAACGGTTATACGGTGATCACTGGTGAAAGGGTTAACTAGGGGGCAATCAAGGGGTTAAAACATTTATTAGGTAGTATATGGGGGTCCCTGACACTATAAAAGGCTGACGGCGAACCTAAATATTTACCTCCCTAACTAGCGTCACCAGCGACACTAATAAAGCGATCAGAAAAATGATCGCTTAGTGACACTGGCGACGGGGGGTGATCAAGGGGTTAAAACTTTATTGGGGGGGTTAGGGGGGTACCATAGACCTAAAGGGGGCTAACACTAACTGCCCTATCACACTAACTGTCACAAACTGACACCAATGCAGTAATCAGAAAAAAAAAAAAACTGCTTGGTGTCAGTGTGACAGGGGGGGTGGGGTGATCAGGGGGGGGATCGGGGGGTAAAGGGGGGTGTAATGTATGCCTGGCATGTTCTACTGTGTGTGTAGTGCACTCACATTGCAGTCTTCTCTCCTTGGCGCCGGAACGGAAAATACAGAGCCAAGGAGAGATGACATCATTTCCTCTGCCTCTGTGTACTATACAGGGGCAGGGGAATGATCTCATTGGCTGGGAGCAGGGGCGTAACTACCACCATAGCGACCCCTGCGGGCGCTATGGGGCCCGCAGCCAAGTGGGGCCCAGTGAGGAGGAGAGCACCGCCGGCACAGTCTCCCAGCCAGGGGAAGAGAGAGAGGAGAGGAAGAGGCAAGCTGTGACCTGTGCCCAATGCAGCGTGACCTGTGCCCAATACAGCGTTGCCTGTGCCCAATACAGCCTGGTCTGCCTGTGCCCCATACAGCCTCACCTGTGCAGAGGAAGAGGCAAGCCACCCGGATCAGCAGAGAGCTGAATTGCCCGATGTAATAGCTTTCATTAGAACTTCCAGTGTTCCCGGGGCTCACGTCACATAGCTCCACCTCTTGGCCCGGCACCTTTGATAGACAGAATGCCAATCCAATACGGGACGTGTGACGTCATCAAAGGCGTCAGGCCAAGAGGTGGGGCTATATGACGATGAGCCCCGGGAAGACGGGAAATTCAAATGAAAGCTATTACAGCGGGCAATCCCGCTCTCTGCTGATCCGGGTGGCTTGCCTCTTCCTCTGCACAGGTGAGGCTGTATGGGGCACAGGCAGACCAGGCTGTATTGGGCACAGGCAACACTGTATTGGGCACAGATCACGCTGCATTGGGCACAGGTCGTGCTGTATGGGGCACAGGTCACGCTGCATTAGGCACAGGTTACGTTGTATGGGGCACAGGTCACGTTGTATGGGGCACAGGTCACGCTGCATTGTGCACAGGTCACGCTGCATTGGGCACAGGTCACGCTGCATTGGGCACAGGTCATGCTGCATTGGGCACAGGTCACGCTGTATGGGGCACAGGTCACGCTGTATGGGGCACAGGTCACGCTGTATGGGGCACAGGTCACATTGTATGGGGCACAGGTCATGCTGCATTGGGCACAGGTCACGCTGCATTGGGCACAGGTCACGCTGCATTGGGCACAGGTCATGCTGCATTGGGCACAGGTCACGCTGTATGGGGCACAGGTCACGCTGTATGGGGCACAGGTCACGCTGTATGGGGCACAGGTCACATTGTATGGGGCACAGGTCATGCTGCATTGGGCACAGGTCACGCTGCATTGGGCACAGGTCACGCTGCATTGGGCACAGGTCACGCTCCATTGGGCACAGGTCACGCTCCATTGAGCACATGTTACGCTGTATGGGGCACAGGTCACGCTGCAATGGGCACAGGTCACGCTGCATTGGGCACAGGTCGCTGCATTGGGTACAGGTCACGCTGTATGGGGCACAGGTCATGCTGCATTGGGCACAGGTCACGCTGCATTGGGCAAAGGTCATGCTGTATGGGGCAGCTGTGGGGGGGGCTGTTTGCAGGGGGGCCCCATACAACATTTTGCTATGGGGCCCTGCTTTTTCTAGTTACGCCCCTGGCTGGGAGCGATTGCGAGGGGGGGGGCACGAATGGATGGCCTCCCCCTCACCTCCGATCGCCGGGGGACAAATGCCGACCGCCTCGGGCACCGGGGGGGGGCCGATCGGACCCCCCGCCCGCGGGAGGCAGATCATGTACAGGTACGTGATTCTGTCTGCCCGTGCCATTCTGCCGACGTATATCGTCGCGAGGTGGTCAGCAACTGGTTAACAAACAGTATTGGCCCAGAGGAATGTGATCTGTCCCTTGAAGTAGAATTGTGGCCAGATTAGTAACAGTCAAATACATATTCTTAATCACCAGTGAATAAACTTTAAAACAAGCCCTCACCTCTGTAGCTGCAGTCAATGTGAAGTAATTCATTCAATTTTACATTACCTTTCTCTGCGACAACTTTACCAAATCCAAGCCACTTTACAGTTAGGTGTCTGAGTCACCTGTTGCATGCTTTAGCACCAGTTCTTTCCTTCTGTGTGTGCTTGCCCACTGCAGCAAATCACTAAGGGGGTGCTGTCTTAAAGGGCTAGTTCAGAGTTCGAACAATATATCCACATGCTAGCAGCCAGACCCCCTGGGGTTCACTAGTGGATTAACCAGTGTTTCACATTGATTCCCATTGTTGTTTTCTTTCCTTCTAGTGAGGCCCGGAGTAATGGAGGGTCGGCATGACAGAGTGAGAAGGGGAGGCAATGAAGGGGTTGAGGAAGTTAAAGTTGTAGAAGCAGGGAAAGAGAGGATTGGCTGGGAGAAGCAGGATAGGGAGGGGTTTGGTAGTTTACGTAAGGGGGAGGCGGGGCTCTCGGGCATTATTGGAGGGTCAGCAAGGTGGAAGAAGCAGGCAGTTTCCCACAAACCCTCTCTGTGTTTGTCTTTTTTTCTTTCTTTGCAGGTGTGATATGAGCAGGTGAAGTCATGGCAGCTGATCGGATGGCGGTAGTTTGGTCTTTGACGGTGTAAGCAAATACTTATGAGATGGAAGTGTGGGGGACTCATCAGTGGTATGTGCCCCTCTAGTGGATTCCAGTTAACATGGTTTAGCTGGAATAGGGTAATGGTTGCACTGTGGGTAGTGGAATTGTCTCCGAGCTGGTGTGTCACAGCTGGAGGCCATATCATGGTGAAGGTCCCGCAGTGTAGCAGTGGAACATGTTTTGGAATTTTGGGGTTGCCGTCATAGACCAACAGGCCTGATGACTGTTTAGTTTGGTTTCAGATGTTGATGTAAAAAGAATGCTGTTTGAATAAGTGTTTGTTAATAAAAAGGCTGCTTTGGCTATTTGTACTCCATTTCATGTCTGGTCTCGTTAATTTAGGTAATGAGAAGGGGTAGGGTGAGTACTTTTGGTTGGGCAGAAAAAAGAAAGTTGGGGACATCTGATCTACATTGGTCATGTGTTCCCAAATGTCTGCCCACTCTGTATACAGCTCCTGTTTGCCTCTAGTGAGTCACAGTTTTTCTTGGTGCTTTGGGTCATTTCTGCCTTGTATTCCTAGTGTATCCTATCCTGCTGCATTGACCCCATGCACTCCAGACCCAGACAGCATCCAGTCTTCCTTCACCACCTATGACCTATGCACTCCAGCCAATTGCCTGCTTTGCCTACTTCTTCTGGTGCACAGTGTGTTTCCATGTGAGTTCCAGCCAGCCTCTCGTTATCAGTACCTGTGCACTCTCAGCCTGTGTTTATTCTCTATGTCTCTGATGCTCCCATGCACACCTGATAATTGGGACTGATACCTACTGCCTAGAGATTCCAGCACTTCAAGGAGCTTTTTCCTGTTCTCAGTCACGGCCTGTTCGGCTGAGTCAGAGGACCGTAACCTGGGTATCACCATGGGTTCTCACCATAACCAAGCTTTCTTTTGCTTTCCCACACTAGTGGAGGCAGAAGGGAAAAGTGCTGTGTGCCTCCATTCTGCAGAAGATCAGGTAGCAGAACGCCAATACTGTGTGCAGCAGCAGCCAGCTGAATGTAACGGCTGTATGAAAAGCAGCTGCTCACCCTCAGTCCCTGTCTGCTGGCACACACTTGAACATAAAGAGGGAAGGAGGGAAAAGTACTGCACACTCCAATTTTGCAGTGGATGGGGTAGCGGCACACCCTTTTAACTGAGCAATGAGCAGCTGAATGCATCAGCAGGGCAACCATCGTTGCAGGCTTTGAAAAGCCCCTGACTGGCCAACCACTCAGTCTTTGTCTGCTGGAGCATACTCAACCATAAAGAGGGAGGCAGGATGGAAAAGTGCTGCGCACCCCCATTCTGTGGAGGATGAGGAAGTGGCAGGCTTTATAACTGTGCGCAGTGGCAGCCAGCTAAATGCATCACTGTTTGAAAAACTCCCAACCGACCTCTTGCTCCCTGTCTGCTGGTGCACACTCAAGCATAGAGAGGAAGGCAGAAGAGAAATGGGTTGTGCACTGTTGTGGAAATTTATGATGATGTATTTTAATATGTATTGTCATAGTGTCTCCAAGTGTTAGTACTCCCGCAGCCCGCTTTAAGAGCTGACTGGGGCAGACTGACACTGGTTGAGATCCGTTTGGTAGTGGAAAACTTCCTGAGGTTGGAGAGAAGTGTTTGCGGAGTGGGGATATGGCCGCCAGCGAAGGGCCCCTATGCGATGCAAAGAACGATCGTCTGGGGGGATGTGTTTGCTCTGCAAAGACATTATCAGTTTAGCGGATGTGTGCTCGTGTCACCCCTGTATACCTGATCAACATATTTGGGGTGCCATGGCATACACCTGCAGATAATCTCCCATTAGCAGAAACGGTAGTATATTCTGGGTATGCGTTGTTCTCTGAACAACGCAGAATAAGGACTCACGAAAAACGATAAAAACGGGAGCCTTTGGGTGCGTTATGGTCGGACAGCGTCCATGATTTAACCCAGCCATGAGGCTTCCATTGTCTAGCTGAGAGTAGCTTACAGAGACAGGGGGTGGGAAATCATACACGCTGAACATGTCAGCTGGGCAACGGCCATTGCATTCTTCTACCTGTCAACCACCCTCTTGGTCCCTGTCTGCTGGTGCCCGCTCAAGCATTCAGAGGGAGGCAGGAGAGAAATAGTATACGATCTTATTCATGTGTGGACACTGCAGTTTAGCTCTTATCCTGTATGCTGTGTGTTATTCTTAGTGTCTGTTATTCTGTGTGTATGGTCCCTGTACAGCATCTATTTTCTAGTTTTGTGTGCTGGTTGAAATTTTCAGTATCTATACTTATTTTGTAAGTAAGGACACTGCAAAGTAGCACTTCTCTGGTTCAGTTTACTGGGTATGATTCACAGTATATAATATTATTTTAACTCTGCCTTGGCCGGGCCCATGTCCATGCTGAGGACGGAGGAGGGTTGAGTGCTGGGCAAGCAAACTAGCCTTGTAAAGAAAAGTCATTACTACTATGAAATGTGTACAGCAGCACTTCTCCTGTTCTGTATGTAGCACCCTCAAGTCTGTGCTGCTAGTGTGAGAATAGGAAAAAGCATATTTATGGCCAGGAATAACCTGAGTCACTAAATTGGGTCAGGGTTACTAGAGGTCAGGGCTGGATGACTCATCCTGGCAGCTCTCTGGTGCCTCCCCCTGGTGTCTGAAAGGTTGGAAAACCTTCTGGAATTAGAGGGCAGGGGTTAGGAGGAGCTGTGAATAATATTTATGGGGCCTCAGCCAATCCCCAGAGGTGGGTTGCTAGGGGACAGAGACAACCCCATAAATAGACATGGGCCATTCCAGCAGGGAAGTCGGGTGAAGATGGAGATGGAGTGCTGTGGAGAGGCTGTCGGTGGCCCTTGAGGGAACCCCCTGCCAGGGAGGGGTGATACCTCGGGTTGGAGACTCAGGATAGCTGGCCTACAAGGATCCCACCACAGGAGGTAGTTGGATAAATACCTTCAGGAGAGGCAGTGGGACAGTGCAAAGGACAGATAGTGAGTAGAGATCAGCACTGAGCAAGGACAGCAAGGGGAGACGCTGTCAGTTGTAATTGTGCACTGGCTGTGCAGCAGTGGGGACCCGGGACACTAGCGACTCCTATGGGAGTAGTGCTACATGTATGCTGAGTATGATTCTCAGTATCTGATATTCTGCTCTTTATGCTCCCTGAACAGTACCATTTCTCTTGTTTTGTGGGCTGAGTGCAATTCTCATTATCTCTAATTGATTTCTTTAATTCTCTGTTTGTCTGCAAAGCATTGGCCAGCTGAACGTATTGGCAAAAAATGTAATATATAGCAACTTACCAGTCATTAGATGTGGTTTCTGCATTAATTTTCTCTTGTCAGGCTGTTTTTCCTTCATTTGACCTGGTCATCCAGCCAGAACACTTCTCCTTCTCTTCATCTCTATAACATAGGGAAGAGGTGTTCTGTAGTTCACAGAAATGACCTGGGCAAAACTGATAAGATTGCTTCTGCTAACACTGCAGAGGTATTAGAAGCTGACTGCATTTCTGGCAGGAACGTTTTTTTTCGCACTTCTCGTGCAGATATTACAAAATGCAGGGAACATCTTAAGCCTCGTACATACAGTCCGAAAATCAGAAGGGGAATGTTGTTTGACAGGCTGTTGTCCGAAGTTCTTACCGTTAGTACGCTCCTTTCCACAACTGTTTTCCAATTTTCGGCCAACATATGTTGGATGACAGGCTAGTAAATTTTTGTCAAACGACAGCTCCACGTCAGATTCCACGTCACAAAAGTCGAAAGTACAAACACGCATGCTTGGAATCAATGCTCACCAAGCACGAAATTAGCAGAAGGGGCCCAAAGGGTGGCGCTCAAGAGCTGAAATTCCTCATAGTATGTCACTATGTTCGTGTTTGTGGCACAACAATTTGTGTAATGTTAATATGCAAGACAAGATCCTGGCACATGCCCCTTTTGACTAAAATCTGATGCTCAGTTGTCCAACAATCGTACCGTGTGTACGGGGCTTTAGAGAAATGTAATTGCTTGAGCTTGAATTCTTTGTTTTGTTTGTTTATGCTGAGGTGGTGACACAGGCCCACCTTTTGGGTTTTTTCCCATTTGCAAATTTTCTATCTATTTAAAAATAAATAAATAAATAAAGAAAGGTAGAAATGATACTGTTTATGATTTGCTCATTTATTACACTGTGGGGTCTATTTATGAATGTTTTCACCTAATATTCATACAATTTTCTCCCAAGATTCACGCGTTATATTTGGTTTTAATTGGAAAAATGTTTGAATCCTGCATGAAACTTGTGTGGATTTTGAGTGGTTTCCCCGCATCCAATTCGCATAGCAGGAGATTGAGACCAAACTCAGGCTGAAATTGGACCTGAATGGAGATGCACCGGACCCCTGCTAGGAGCCAGAGCATGCTGGACTGTGAACCCAGCCTTAGTGCTAGTTCACACCAGATGCAGTTCCGTGCACTTTGTTTCTGCACAAAATGCATGCACAGTGTTTTCCATGTATTCCAATGGCTCTAGTTCCCACCAATGCAGTCAGTTCCAGTCAGTTTGCGGTGCAGAACTAGAGTCATTGGAATGACTGGTGTGAACTAGAGTCATTGGAATACATGGAAAACACTGTGCATGCATTTTTAGTGTAGAAAAAAAGCGCACAGAACTGCATCTGGTGTGAACTGGCCCTTAAACTAAATGTACAAAGTATCATTATGAACTAAATAAGCATCAGAAATCATAGAAACATGTATGTTTTCTATATAGTATGTGTGGTGTTATACTTCAGCCTTTGTTATAACAAGTAACTACCATGGAAATAGAAAGAAGCAGACAGCAGACAATGCTGTGGATGTCTGCTGCTAACCCCCATGGATCAGCTGGGTGCTACATTCTAATGCCTTGAACAGTTTCCATGTTTACCTCCCTGTGCAGCTTTACATGCTAATTATAATAACTTCTATAGTACTTGTAATATCCAATATTTCATGCTTCATGACAGATAGGAATTTCTTTATGATTTCATATACTTCATTAAGGCTGGGTTCACACTATTACGAATTGGATGCGTGTTTCCTCGCATCCAATTCACATAGCAGGAGATTGTGACTGGCTCTCTATGGAGCCGGTTCACACATCTCCGCAGCGGCCTGTCCTTTCTTAGGACGCTCTGGCAGAATAAATAAGACATCAGTCTTCCGAATCTGAGCAGTTGTCTTTAAATAGACTTTGACCGCTCTCACCACATCAAGACAATGTAGTGACTTTTCTTCCCTGGAACTTGGTTTTGGAAAAAACAGTGGCAGGACAATATCTTGGTTCAGGTGAAAACCTGAGACCGCTTTTGGCTAAAAATCTGGACAAGGGCGTAACACTACTCTGTCCTCATGAATAATCAAGTATGGCTCTTTACAAGAAAGAGCAGCCAATTCGGAAACCCTCCTTGCTGAGGATATAGCAACCAAGAACACCAGCTTCCTTGTCAGAAGGACTAAGGGAATATGCTGTATCGGTTCAAATGGCTGTTTTTGTAACACTGACAAAACTAAGTTCAAGTCCCAAGGGTTCAAAGAGGATATAACTGGCAGATTAATCCGCATCACCCCTTGCATAAAACCCCGGACTAAAGAATGTGTATTAAGCGGTCTTTGAAATAAGACCGATAAAGCTGAGACTTGGCCTTTAAAAGTACTCAAGGCCAACTTCATCTCTACCGCTAATTGTGGAAAGGCAAGAATTCTGCCTATGATATATCTCTGAGGGTGCCAACCCTTGGATTCACACCAGAAAACATAAGCCCTCCAGACTCTATAATATATAGTTCTGGAAGCTGGCTTCCTTGCATTAATTAAAGTAGAGATAACTGACCCAGAAAGCCCACGTGTCTTCAGAATGTGGGTTTCAATAGCCAAGCCATTAAATTTAGCGTTCGTAAGGTAGGATGGAATATCGGCCCCTGTGAGAGTAGGTCTGGCCTTAGTAGAAGGGACCATGGATCCCCCACCGCCATCTCTACGATTTCTGCATACCATGACCTTCTGGGCCATGCTGGTGCTACCAGAATTACTGGCTTTCTTTCCAGCTTGATCCTGCAAATAAGTCGAGGCAGCAACTGAAAAGGGGGAAATGCATAGATCAGTGAAAACTGATCCCATGGGGTCACCAACGCATCTGTTCTGCATGCGAGTGGATCCCTTGTCCTGGACACAAAGTTGACAAACTTCATGTTGAATCTGGACGCTAGTAGATCTACGTCCGGAGTCCCCCATCTTTGGCTAACAGCCCGAATAATGTTGGGGTGAATAGCCCATTCCCCCAGGAATAACTACTGACGACTCAGGTAGTCCGCCTGGCAATTCTCTACTCCCGGAATGAAGACTGCCGACAGGCACGGAACATTCCTTTCTGCCCAAGTTAGAATATGGTTTACCTCTGTCTGCAAGACTCTTGGTGCCCCCTTGGTGATTGATATAGGCCACCGCTGTGGCATTGTCGGATTGGATCCTGACAGGACAATCCCGTAACCTGGAAGTCCAGGCCTTCAGAGCCAGACGCACTGCCCGAATCTTTAGGATATTGATGGGCAAGGCTCTTTCAGTTCTTGACCACTGTCCCTGGAAGTTGTCTTCTCTAGTACTACTCCCCAGCCTGAAAGGCTGACGTCTGTCGTTACCACTTTCCAGATAACTGGTCTGAAGGATTTTCCTTTCAGCAGATTCTGGGTTAGTAACCACCAATTGAGGCTTTGGGACACCCTTGGAGGCAGCTGCATTAGCAAGTCTAAAGCTTGGATCATTTTGTTTCAAGCAGATAGAATACTGTTTTGCAACAGTATCGAATGGAACTGGGCATAGGGAGCTGCTTTGAATGAAGCCACCATCTTTTCTAACAACCTCATGCAAAGGCGAATGGAGAGATCTCCTTCCAACATGACCATTCGCACCAACTCTCTTATGGAGTTGATTTTTGCCTGAGGCAAGAACACCTTTTTCTGGGCTGTATCTATGATCAGACCCAAATACTCTAGCTTTTTTAGCAGTTTTAATTAAGACTTCTCTAGATTGAGAATCCAACCCAGAGTTTTCAGGTAATTGGTTGTAATGCATACACTTTGTTCCAAACAAGTCATAGATTGGTCTATTAGCAATAGATCGTCTAGGTACACCAAGACTGTTCTGCACTGTGCCCTTAACTTGGCTAGAGGTGGGGCCAGTACTTATGTGAACACCCGGGGTGCTGTGGCTAGCCCGAAGGGCAAGGCTACAAGCTGAAAGTGCTGCTGTTCTACTTCGAACCGCAGAAACCTTTGGTGAGCGAGAAATATAGGGACATGCAGATATGCATCCCTGATGTCGATAGACGCCAGAAGTTCTCCTCCTTGTAGGATAGAAACTGTTGACCTGATCGACTCCATGCAAAAGGAGCGGATCTTGAGGAACTGATTTAGATTTTTTAGATCTAGAATGGGTCTGACATCTCCATTCGGTTTTGGTACCGTAAAGAGGTTTGAATAAAACCACAAACCTTGCTCTTCTGTGTGGATCTGTATGATCACCCCCTGAGCTAGTATTTGGTCTAATGCCTGAAACAGAGATTGCCTTTTCCCTGAATCTTTGGGAACGTTTGATCTCAGAAAACGAGACGGTGGAAATTCTAGTTTGTATCCGAGAGACACCGTGGAGATGACCCATCTGTCCTGAATTTCCTCTTGCCAGACTTCTGAGTATTGCAGAAGTCTTACCCCCATTCTGGTGAGGGGGGGCGCCTCTTCATAATGAGGCTTTAGTATTCTGCTTTGCAGATTTCCGGCCCCAGGTCTTCTGTGCCTGGGCCTGACCCTGAGGCTTTCCATTGCCTAGAGTCGGATGCCCCTGGCGCAGGGGAAAGAGTCAGTTTAAATGAAGAACGTTTATACTTTCTTTTGACTGGCAAAAGAGTATTCTTCCCACTAGAAATCATTTGGATGTATTTGTCTAAATCCTCCCCAAATAGTCGATCCCCATGAAAAGGGAAAATAGTCAGAAGCTTTTTGCAAGGTGCTTCGGCTGACCAATTTTTTAACCACTGGGTCCTATGCATATGTACTAGCACAAGCACAAGGCAGGACGCCTGGTGAATAGAATCTTTCATGGCGTCTTTGGCAAAACATAGCTCCTTTGGTAGTTCGGCCAAATTGCGGGCCTGTTGTGCAGGGACCTCTTTAAGGGCCTGTCTAAACTGTCCCTTAGGGACTGACAGATGCCTATTGCCGCAACTGCAGGCTGAGTAACCGCACCTGCCAAAGGATTTTAACAGAAATTCCAATCTTTTATCAGTTGGATCTTTAAGCATTTGTGCATTGTCTACTGGACAAGTTAGACTATTATTCACACTGGAAATTGCAGCGTCAACTGCTGGTACTTTCCATCTTTTGGTGAGTTTCTCCTCCATGGGATAGAGTGCTGTGAATCTCTTTGGAGGGAGAAAATGCTTATCTGGGTGATCCCATTCAGTATAAATAAGCTTTTCTAATAATGCATGGACAGGAAACACATGAAAAGGCTGTGAAGGTTTTAAGGAACCTAAAGAAGAAACAGAACTATCAGCTGACTCTGCTAGAGGTAGCTTGAAAGAGGCACGAACCATCTCTGTAAGAGATTGTATCAACAATTTCTTAGATTGCGAGGCTGAAAAAAGGTTCATCTACCGTTGTTTCTTCCGCAGAGGAGTAATCGGTTTGCCCTTCTTCCTGATCACCTGAGGGTAACCCCTCATCCCCTACCCACTGTTCCCTTGGTAAGCGGTCTGAGGTGGGGAGGGGGATCTAACACGCTTTCTATCCTTTTGGATAGTGGATGTGATTAAAGTCGCTAATCTTCCTTCTAGGCCCTGCAAGGTGCAGGAAAGCGCATCTTCAGTCACGTATACAGGGGCTGAAATGTGAGAAGCAGTTGTTCCATCAATTGGTCCCATGATTCGCCCTGGGTTGCCATATCTGGTATCTCAGGCAAGGATGACAGTGTGGAGACACAATTGGAGTTCCCAGTGCCTGGGGGTGGAATTTTTGGTACCTTTGGGGTGTCTTTTTTTTGGGAGCCATAGTGCTGAGCACAAAAAAACGGAGGCACTAAGTAAATGCACAACTCGCTGAGCAAAATAGTTTAGCAAAAGACAATGCTAATAAAGTTCAGCTTTAGTTGTTATCAATGTTATTTCCTGTACTGGAAATGCCTGCATCTCTTACGTGCCACCAGCGCTCTTGTGTCCTGTGTGTCTGCTGCAGCTGTGAGCTGTGAGCATCTGTCTTTGTCCCCAGCGCCTGCACCACGTGCTCCTCGTGTACTTACGTCCCGCACATGGCGCCCCCTCCGTTAATCAACGTTCCCCCCTCTGTTTTAATTAGCCCTAGTCCGCACATGCGCAGACAGCATTGATGCTCTCCTTGAGCGAGAGGGGAGGGCTGGATGTTTGTCAACTGTTTAAACACAAAGGGAAAGAGTGGATGACACTAGTTTGAACACAGACTTTGGACTTTTTACAAGGACGTCTCAGGTATGGGGTTTTACTGTCCCCCAAACTAAAAATGTACATGAAACAAGCTCTTGCTGTCCTGAGCCCCTATAAGGCAGCTTTTAGACGAATGCACAGCGGTTTACCCGCCCCGAGGGTGCAGTGCAGTGCACCTGTGGCTTTCCTGCACGTTAGCTGCACTTTGCCATAGACTTCAACTATATCTTGCGGGTGTGGTGCACTTTCTGAAAGCGCACTAAAACTCCTGAGTTCAGGAATACCAAGCCCGCAGGATATAAAAGATGTCTATGGCTGTGCTCAGGTGGGGGAGCGAGTGGTCTTGACTCGGCTCGGCTTGGCTGGGCTTGGGCGGAGGGGACGTTCACAGGGATGTCATGTAAGTAATGTTAACCGGCAAATGTATTAGAAGAAGGATGCTGATCATGTTAGAGAAGATGCTGACCATGTCCGCTGCCTCTGACCATGGCCGCAGCCTCTGATCATTTCCGCAGCCTCTGATCATTTCCGCAGCCTCTGACCATGTCTGCAGCCTCTGACCATGTCTGCAGCCTCTGACCATGTCCGCAGCCTCTGACCATGTCCGCAGCCTCTGACCCTGTCCCCAGCCTCTGGCCATTTCTGTAGCCTCTGACCATGTCCGCAACCTCTGACCATTTCCGCAGCCTCTGATCATTTCCACAGCCTCTGACCATTTCCGCAGCCTTTAAACATGTCCTCAGCCTCTGATCATGTCCTCAGACTCTGTTCATTTCCCGCAGCCTCTGAGCATGTCCGCAGCGGCGCAGCCTCTGACCATGTCTGCTGCGGCGCAGCCTCTGACCATTTCCGCAGCCTCTGACCATGTCCGCAGCCTCTGCCAATTTCTGCAGCGGTGCAGCCTCTGACCATGTCCACAGCCTCTGACCATTTCCGCAGCCTCTGACCATGTCCGCAGTCTCTGACCATGTCCCCAGCCTCTGATCATGTCCGAAGTCTATGATTATCTCCTGTATCATGTCTGCAGCCTCTGACGATCTCTTGTATCATGTCCGTAGTTTCTGATCATGTCTGCAGTCTCTGACCATATTCTGTATCATGTCTGCATTCTTTGACCATCTTCTGTATCATGTCTGCAGTCTCTCACCGTCTCTTGTATCATGTCTGCAGTCTCTGACCATCTCCTGTATCATGACCGCAGTCTCTGACCATCTCTTGTATCATGTCTGCAGTCTCTGACCATCTCCTGTATTATGTCCGCAGTCTCTAACCATCTTCTGTATCATGTCTGCAGTCTCCGACCAACTCCTGAAGTGGAGCTGTAATAGGAAGAGGTGGAGCCTAAAGAGGAAGGGGTGGAGTTTACAGATAAAAGGGGTGGATCTTAAACAGGATGGGGTGTGGCAAATTCAGATGGGGGGAGTGCCAGATTTTAGTCTTGCCTAGGGCAGCACAAAACCAAAATACACCACTGAGTTTAGATAACATCAGGGGCTGAGTAACCCTGGTCTAGGGGATGTCTTTTTACAATTTTCCACTTAAGAACTTAAACAGGAGAGGGGTTTAGGGTCACAGGATACTCCAAACGCTATTAGCAATCAGCAGTGGGACAATCTTTGTAACTACGTCATACAGGAAAGTCCCAAGCCAGCTCCTACTCACACTGTTCCAGAAGCCATATCCCACTCAGCTTCCACCAGGAGATCCTTAGTGAGGAAGAGAAGAGATTTTTCTCTGGACCCTAACTTTAGACAGTGACTCCAACATTGATCCTTTACCAGTCTTTCCCAGGCTCCAGCTCAGCTCCTGCTGAGGCCTAGACTGTAGCCAAAATATTCATTTGCAATCTTCTTCAGGCCCTCAGCCCAACTCCTGCTGAGGCCCAGACTTCAATACTTGACTAGTAATGCTGTCTCTAGAGGCAGCAGTCCCAAGAGAACTGAAACCCTCCTGGCAGAGGACACCCGGCAAGGCCTCCCAAATATTTATTGCCTCCTCAGCCACCTTCTGGATGTCTCCTAGGTATTGGATGGGACATGCTGGTCATTTGACTCTTCCTGCCCTATATTCTGGAAGCTTCTTCCAGAAGCAGGTGGAAGGAATCAAACACTCAGCTTAGGAAGCCCTGACCAGACAAAACAGTAGATCACTGCTCCACTTATTATAGTGAAGCCAAAAACTAAATTTAGCCTAGCAGCCTAACTAGAGGAGGGTACTACAGGCTTATTATACTCTATCTGTTTTAATGGATGTTTAGATACTTAGGGACATATTAAAGTGGATCTTCACCCTCAGATTATTTTCCTCCTCTCCTGTACTTTTTTTAAGAAAAAGTTTCGTCCCACCCCTTATCCTTTGTCATTTGCCTAGGTGAATGACCTCTTTCCCCCGGTGCCTCTTGGGATATGTGATTTGCATGTCCCAGGAGGCAGCGAGAGCATTATACCGATTCCATTCACCAAAGCAGAAGAGGGCTGGCCTAGTGATGCATCATCAGGAGGTGTGCCTGAACCTTTAAGAGCCTCCCAAAGACATCTCAGGACATGATGGACCTGAGTTCCGACTGCAGGGAAGAGGATCTCAGTGGGACAATGCTGGATCCACTGGGTGGGTGAGAATCTTTATTGTGCAGAACACAGCATCAGGTAGGTAGGAGAAAAAATTACGTTGGGAGAGTGAAGTTCCTCTTTAATAGCAAAAAATACCAAATTTGGGCAGGGTGGGTGGTAAGGTAATGGTACTTTTATTCTCCTTTATTTTTTTCTCTACCCTTTCTCTTGTCCCTTTCCCATTGGAGTGCCTATGGGAGCTCAGCAACAGAGACAAAAAGCTCAGAGTTACAGAAAAACAGACTGGCCCACTCAGTAGTGTATTTAGGTTTTGTGCTGCCCTAGGCCTGACTAAATTCGTGCACCCCCTAATTTAAACATGACCCACCCTTCCTGTCAATGCCACACCCCTTGCTGTTTAAGACCCGCCCTGAAATTTTCGAGTGGGGAAATTAGTTCTGAGGGCCTGGGGGGGGCAATGGATTCCCTTAATTTGCATAGATTTCCTCTCACTTCCTGTTTGGCTATGGGGCAGGAAGTGGAGGGAAATCTCTGCAATGGGACAGAGATGGTAAAAAATAAACTGACAGGGGCTATAACCCTCTCTTACTCTTTCCAAAATGAAAAAAAAAAAGTTGCCCACAGTTCTACTTTAAGCACAAATTGCTGATAATTTTATGGAGAGGACTAAGAAGATACAACCATGCCAATGGTGCAGCAGAAAACATATAGCACAGTGGGGAAGGTGTGTGGTCCAGGATGATAGGTCAGTCAAAATTAGAAGCGCCCCCCACACACACACACACAGTTGCAGATTGCGGCCCGCATACCGGAAGCAGTGCAGCCACTTTGTCAGGGCGCTAGACTATAAGACTGGCGCTACACTGACAGCGCAAGCTGGCGGGGACTCTTTCCATGCTGCCACCCTGCAAAGTGCTGTCCTAGGCCTGGGCCTTGTCGGCCTAGGCCGGGATACAGCATTGGGCCCACTGAATGTGGTGTGCCTGGGAGAACTGTATGAAAGGCAGCAAGTGGTCAGACTGGTACAGCTGTGTACAGCAACCCATAAGAGCAGATTGGGAGCTTCTGATTGTCATTTTCCTCTAGAAGATATCTTTTAAGCTCACCATGCACAGTACAATCTGATTGTACAATATTCTTTAGATAAACCAACAACTACAAATGCAAGGCCTTGTAATATTGTATACAGATTGGTTGGATAGATTAGGTAGGTCTTCCTATTACATAGTTTTGGTAGATCTAAAGATGATTGTACAGAGGCTGTACAGTCAGATTGTAACATGTACGGTGATCCTAATACTCAAATTGTCCTGCACTTTAACAGCCATTTATACAGATAATATTTCTCAAACACAATAGTTTGCATACTGTGGTTTTGTAATATATTAGGAAAAAATGACATCCTAGAATGCTGAGACTGTCAGTTGGTTTATCAAACCATACTAGTTAGTGATACTAACATCTCGTTCCTTTTTTTTTTTTTTTTTTTTTTAAAATAACAAACATGTCATACTTACCTCATTTTTTCAGTGGTTTTGATCAGAGCAGCCCGGATCCTCCACTTCTCGGGTCCCTCTTTAGTGCTCCTGGCCCCTCCCTCCTGTTGAGTGCCCCCACAGAAAGCAGCTATGGGGGCACCTGAACCGAGCCATGTCCATTCAGACATGGAGCCGTGACCCGGCCCTGCCCCATTTCTCTCCTCATTGGCTGACTGACTTTGATTGACAGCAGCAGGAGCTAATGGCGCCGTGCCCATGTATCAGCCAATGAGGAGGAGAGTCTCGGGCAGCCGAGACACTCCTACAACATTGTTGGATCTAGAGGGGGCTCAAGTAAGTATTAGGGGGGCTGAGGGGGCTACTGCACGCATAAGGCTTTTTATCTTAATGCATAGCTGCATTAAGACAAAAAACCTTCTGCCTTTACAACCACTTTAGGTTTTCGTTAAATATTCTGGCTTGTCTACAGTCAGCCCAAGAAACCATGTGTCAAGGGGGTGAATAAAGGCCCTGATGCAACAGTAAGAAATGTTAGTAAAATCGCTTATAACTCATTTGAAATCCCTGACACATGGATTGTCTATCAGCATATCATCGCTAGCTTATTATTTTAGAAATAACATGTCTTACGTAATCCAATAGATCTCCCTAAATCTATGTACAGTTTTTGCATTCTAATAATTTAACAGATTTTGTATAACAATATGGCAATACAGCTGCCTCTGTCAAGTGGTATAAATTGTTTTATACACACCTACTGAAAGTATATATAAAATAATTCCAGTTAAAACAAGAATACCAAATATCTTGAAGGTTTAATAAAACTACACCTAAAATGCCAGTTGTTTAAACAATAAATTAATTTACATGCGGGAAAAAAAACACGAACAATGATGTTTAAAAATGCATAAAAATCTGTTTACTAAACTTTAGCAGTAGAATGCTGCCATCTAGTGTATTTCTATTTCAATAAGCTATCAACAATACTTTCTTTTTTTTAAACTTTACACTTTTATTAGGTTTTGACAGAATATTTTCCAACATAAATGATTATTTGGTATTGCTTATCATATTGCATAGAACATAGTACAACAAACATTAAAAGAGTAATAAGGAGTTACAAGGATAAAATACAATAGCTGAATTTTGATAACTTTCCCCTGCTCACCCCGAGTGGGATCTAACTGTAAGACCCCTTTCATACTGAGCCGCCCTGGGCATCAGTGGTAAAGCGGCGCTATTTTTAGAATAGCAGAAAAAACACTTGACGCTTGTAAACTCATATAACACATTTAGACGGGTTTAGGCATGTCAATTATTTAGACGTTAATTAATTTCATTAGCCAGAATAATATTTAATCTGGCCACTGAAATGAATTAATGCTCAAGCACTAAAGGTGCCTAGTGCTTAGACGCGTTTAGGTACATCAAGAGTTTTTTTTCCCAAAATACTGTTGCCCCTGGATGCACTGGCTGTGGGTTTTTATTCTGCCTCTGAGCACCCCTACCTCTAAACTCCTTTAAACACCTATGTGTGCATGGACACATAGGCTAACATGCAGGGGCATTTAGAGGCAGGAAAAAGAAACACCAAAGGCCCCTAGGAGCAGCAGAAAAAACGTCCAGTGTGCATGAGGCTTTAAAAAGCTCAGGATAATGCAATACAATACAGCTAAATGATCAAATGAATAGCTCATTCTCTTAATTTCCCTCACTCTCCCTCTTCTATACTGCTTGCTCTGTACCTTTACTTAGAGAAAGTCAGAAAGCAAACCTGCTCCAACAATATATAAACCATAATACTATGACATCATTGTCATGGGGTAACCTGTATTAAATGCTTATTGATAAAATATTTTATAGATTTTATTTTTATTCAGCTGTGAACATTGTAGGGTCTATAGACCAGGGTTTCTTGGCCAGGGTTCGTCCAGATATTGCTAGGTGTTCCTTGAGCAATAAGTAATATCTGCCTCTTATGCCCTGTACACACGGTCGGACATTGATCGGACATTCCGACAACAAAATCCATGGATTTTTTCCGACGGATGTTGGCTCAAACTTGTTTTGCATACACACGGTCACACAAAGTTGTCGGAAAATCCAATCGTTCTGAACGCGGTGACGTAAAACACATACTTCGGGACTATAAACGGGGCAGTAGCCAATAGCCTTCGTCTCTTAATTTATTCTGAGCATGCATGACACTTTGTGCGTCGGATTTGTGCACACACGATCGGAATTTCCGACAACGGATTTTGTTGTCGGAAAATTTTATAGCAAGCTCTCCAACTTTGCATATCGGAAATTCCTATGGAAAATGTGTGATGGAGCCTACACACGGTCGGAACTTCCGACAACAAGGTCCTATCACACATTTTCCATCGGAAAATCCTATCGTGTGTACAGGGCATAAGTGAAGTTCCCATTGATACCATTGATCCTTTTAGCCATTTGTAAGGGGGTAAGTGTTTCCAATGACCACAAGGGTAAGGAGCATGCTTCCCACTTACCATTGCACTAATGTATCATGAGCTGTAGATATAGTAAGTTTTAGCAGGGGTCCCCTGAGACCTGAAAGATTTTTCAAGGGTTCCTCTGCGTTGAAAAGGTTGAGAAAGGCTGGTTTATACTATACATATTACCCACAATATAAAAGAAATTAGATGCTCCACCAGGCCATCGGATTGTATCTTGGGCTGATTCCATACTACAATGATTTCCCATCACCAAACATTTTGCATATCTTTCACCTATACTGTGTGATACCATGAATCACTGGGAAAACTATTTAAGATCTCACTGGAAAATTTCACATTTGCTTATTCTTTAGATATCCTATGCTGAGGGGTTTCACTATATGACAAGAAAACTAACCCTGACTCCGGCATACATTAATGGTAATATTAGCTTTCTAATTACATTACTGAAGACGATTATTACTAAAAGATATTTCAGATTCACAATCAACTTCTACTTACCTATGGGGCCAGAGAAAATTTCAATATCGAATGACTCTGCTCACATTATCGTGCCCCTTATGTCTTCATTAGGCCTTCTTAATAGTTAATTCAAGCTGAATATTTTAGTTCTACTAATGGCATTCTGGCAGCTCCACCAGAGACTGTAAGGGAGCAAAGCAGTTTCCATATGGCTTTGCAGGGCTGCCGCAGAGTTAGCTGGCCACATAAGCCGATACAACTAAGGTAGTTCCGGCTGAGAGTTGGCTGTCACTTTTCTGGATTGGGCTGTCGCATTGCTGGATTGGGCTGTCTCTTTGCTGGATAGGGCAGTCTCTTTGCTGGATAGGGCAGTCTCATTGCTGGATTGGGATGTCTTTTTGCTGGATTGGAGTGTCTCTTTGATGGATGGGGGCTGTCTCTTTGATGGATTGGGCTGTCTCTTTGTTGGATATGGGGGTTGTCTATTTGTTGGATATGGGGGATGTGTATTTGTTGGATATGGGGGATGTCTCTTTGCTGGATATGGTGGATATCTCTGCTGGATATGGAGGATGCCCCTTTGCTGGATTGGACTGTCTCTTTGGATATGGGGGATGTGACAGACCCAACCAGGACAGGGGCTTTTAGAGGGGACTGCAGGGTAGCCTCTTGCCTACTTACTATGGACCCTGGCTTTTTAGGGGGCTCTAGCCTTTGGGAGGAGTGCGCCTGGCTTTGCTTCAAATTCGGGTCCATGTCTCCCCAAAACACACAGACTCTGGGAACCTAGGACTTGGATACAAATTTGGGGCCTTTGTGCCCAAACCAGCAATGATTGCTTTAACCCCCCAGACTCAGAGACTCCAAGCAGAAGATTATAAACAGCTTAAAACAACCTGATGCTGAGGTCTCCTGCTGTTATATGTAATCTGTATAATTCCCAATTGTGTGCATCCTAGGTGTGAATTTCTATTGTTAATTGAGGCACCTATTTTTTCTGTTTGTCTGCTAATTCTCTTGGAGATGTGATTAGTATTGTATCCACTTTACCTCACTACCTAACCATTGTGGGATGTTCATGTGTTTGTTATTTAAAGTATAACTAAAGGCAAAACTGTTTTTGTTTTGGGTAGAGTGGAGAGGGATTAGAACACCTGTCAGTTTTTATTGCTGTCTGTGCTCACACCCTCTCTATTTGTCTTGCGTGTGAAAGCCAAAAAAAAAAAATCCCAAATTTTGGGTTGTCCCCAGAAAAGTAATAGAGGGGAAATCTTCCAATGGGGACACTAATTCTGGTGTCCTGGGGGTCCCCAAGGAATTCCCTTAATTTGCAGGGATTTCCTGTCACTTCCTGTTTGAAAATCTGTGCAATGGGACACAGATGGTGAAAAAAAAACCTGACGGGGGTTATAACCCTCCCTGACTCTATTCATAATGGAAAAAAAAGTTTTGCCTATAGTTCTACTTTAATTTACTGTTTAAGTAGATCACTGTTAGCTGTTAATTTGATTGCTATTTGAAGTTGGCATTGTCATGCTACTATCCCCAAGAGGGGAATGTCCTCCTGTGGGGTATAAAGTATGTGTCTGAGTTTTAATAAAAAGATTTATTAATTTGGTTTTTACCTCAACATTTTGTCTGTGTACGATGGTTGGGGTAAAGGGCTGGTATTAGCTCTCAGTCTGCTGGAAGGATTTGAAAGGCAGGAGGTACTGTTTGGTGGAGACACCCAGGTGAGGTGCCAGGCGGTCCAGCACAGGGAATGTCTCTTTGCTGGATTGGGCTGTCTCTTTGCTGGATATGGGGGATGTGTCTTTGCTGGATATGGGAGATGTCTCTGACGTGAGAAGCAAGGAAAGAAGCAGAGAAGATACATATGGCAAGCATACTATCACGTACCTGATCGGAGGCTGAAATGCTGGGAGGGCTTCCCTTGCAATTAAGTGCAGAGCACCCCCTGAAGGTGGAACAGGGGGAGCTATACTCAAAGCGGCAGGGGTTGCTGGCTGCGGCAAGCTGAGATGAAGAAGAGAAGTCCACTGGTGGGCAGCTGACGAGCAGGGTAGACTGCTAGGCATGGGTACCTCAGAAGTACCAGATGAGATCGTGCAGCAGGGAGTACCAGGAGCAGTGTCAGGAGCCAGGCCGGGGTTCATACACAGGACAGCAAGCAGTAGCAGTCAATGGAACAAGCCAGGGGTCCTACACAGGGCAGCAGATCAGCGCGAAGTAACAGGAACAAGCCAAGGGTCAAGCCGGGGTAAATGCAGATCAGATAGGTCAAGGCGAGCCGGATCGTTAGCAGGTAATCCAAGACAATAGGAACAGGAACCCAGGAATATACAAGAAGCTGAAGATCATGCAGCAGTTGGTGACTGCTGCAGCATGCTTTAAATAATGTACTGGCACCTGCGCGCATGCACACAGAAGAATACACTGTCCTGGCAGCTCTCGCCCGCGCGCGTGCGCGCATGCGCATTAGCGCTGGAGAATTTGTGTTTGTTGATACAGGATTCTGCTGGCCATAGATGTTAGTTCTCCTGCGGGTTAGTCCCTGACAGTGCCCCCCCCCCCAAGGGGCAGCCTCCGGATGCCCAGGCATGCTTGCTTCTCCAGATATCTTCTGAAGAATTCACGTAGCAGTTTAGGGGCATGAACATTATTTGCGGGTTCCCAAGAGCTCTCCTCCAGTGAGTAACCCTTCCACTTCACTGGATATTGAATTTGTCTACCTCTCTTTCGACAATCCAGGATGGCTTCCACCTCGAACTCCGTTTCTTCACCCACTATGATTGGAGGTGGAGGAGGATCTTCTCTTCCAGAAAAGGGGCCAGCACTGATTGGCTTGAGCAGCGAGACGTGGAAGACTGGGCCCAGTTTCCGGGAGGGGCAAGACAATTTGAGATTCAATGTGGAGAGCCAAACTTTGTCCCCTACTTTCAGAACTGGATTACCTTTCTTCTTCTTGTCATAATACTTTTTGTAGTCTTCCTGTGATTTTTTTCATGTTTTCTTGAAGAACCCGTAAATTTTCTTGAATGAAATTTAATCTGTCCTGTACAGCAGGTACCGCTGCTTCTGGAATGACATGAGGCAAGAAGGACGGGTGGAATCCATAGTTTGCCCAGAATGGAGACTGATTGGTGGAGGCGTCTACCGAATTATTATAGGCGATTTAGGGACATGGAAGCAAGGTTACCCAGTTATCTTGAGAGAAGGTAGAAAAACAGCGGAGGTACTGCTCTAGCGTCTGATTTGTCCTCTCCGTCTGGCCATTACTCTGCGGGTGATAGGCAGAGGACAAACAGATTTCAATGTTCAAAGCTTTACAGAGAGCCCTCCAGAACCTTGAAATAAATTGTACTCCTCTGTCGGATACAATACTGTCTGGCAAGCCATGCAGTCTTATGATCCCTTTAATAAAGACATGTGCTGTATCCATGGTAGAAGGTGTACCTAGTAGAGGCAGAAAGTGGGCCATCTTTGATAAACGATCGACCACCACCAGGATAGTGGTAAAGCCTCCGGATGGGGGCAGCTCCACAATAAAATCCATGGACAGCATCTTCCAGGGGCGGTCTGGGATAGGTAGTGGTCTTAGCAGACCCCAGGCTTGGGTGCAGCTTCCCTTATTTCTGGCACAAGTTGTGCCGGAGCCTACAAAGTCCTTGCAATCTTGCCTCAGGTTAGGCCACCAGTAGGATCGCTGAATCAGCTCAGTAGTCTTATGGATCCCGAAATGGCCGGCAAGCTGGTGTTCGTGAAAGGTCTTGAGGACCTGAAACCTAGCTCCCATCAGAACGAAGATCTTGTCCCCGTGCCACAGGAGTCCTTCCTGCCTTCTGAATGCACATCCTTCGGATTCAGAGCATTGAGCAGAGGTTTGTTCAAGGCTTGATCTTAGATCAGGGTGAATTAAAAGGAAATTCTGAGGGGACAAGATGGTACTAGGGGCCACAGTCTCTGGAGTTTCTGGAAACATGCGTGAGAGGGCATCTGCTTTCCCATTCTTGGACCCCGGACGGTAAGTAAGGTGAAAGTTAAACCTCGAAAAGAACAATGCCCATCTGGCTTGCCGTGGTCTTAGTCGTTTGGCGGATCTGAGATATTCAAGGTTTTTATGATCGGTGAGTATCATGATGGGGTGAGCTGCGCCTTCAAGTAGGTATCGCCATTCTTCGAGAGCAGCTTTTATTGCCAGTAATTCCCGATCCCCCACATCATAATTTCTTTCCGGTTGGCTTCGTTTTTGGGAGAAAAAGGCTACAGGGTGTAGTAAAGCTTTAGGGCCTTGGCGTTGTGACAGGACAGCCCCAATGGCGACTTCCAATGCATCGACCTCCAAAACACAATCTGGATGTTGCAGAATGGGGGCCGAGGTGAATAGAGCCTTTAGTTTATCAAAAGCTTCTTGGGCTTCCTGGGACCACTGGAAACGGGTATACTGGCGAGTGAGCTGAGTAATGGGGGCAATAATACCAGAAAAGTCTTTAACAAATCTCCGATAAAAGTTAGCAAACCCTACAAATCTTTGGATACCTTTCTTGTAGGTAGGGGCTGACCACTCCAGAATAGCGGATACTTTCTGAGGGTCCATAGCTCTCCCAGATGTGGAAATAATTAAGCCCAGGAATTGTATGGACGTCTGTTCGAATTGACACTTCTCTGCTTTTGCATAGAGCCTGTGTTCTCTCAATGTAGATAGTACCTTCCGGATGTGGGTTCTATGCAACTCCAAGGTGTCAGAGAAGATGAGGATGTCATCCAAATATACGATCAGAAAATGATCCAGGAACTCTCTAAAGATATTGTTTACAAAATGTTAAAAGGTCGCTGGGGCATTACATAGTCCGAAAGGCATAACACGGTATTCAAAATGCCAGAAACCAGTTCTGAAAGCGGTCTTCCACTCATCCCCCTTCCTGATGCGCACAAGGTTGTAGATGCCTCGTAAGTCCAGCTTAGTAAAGACTTGGGCAGAACGGAATCTCTGAAAAAGCTTGGGAACCAGGGGGAGAGGGTAACAATTTTTTACAGTGATTTTGTTAAGTTCCCTGTAGTCCACACAAGGCCTGAGGGTATGGTCTTTCTTCTCCACGAAGAATATCCCGGCACCAGCTAGGGATGATGACGGGTGGATGAACCCTTTCTCTAAGTTCTCGTCAATATATTGACGTAGAGTCTCAAGCTCAGTCTCTAAAAGTGGAAATATTCGACCAAAGTGGATCTCCGCACCAGGCAACAACTCGATTGGACAATCGTAAGAACGATGGGGTGGCAAAGTGTCGGCTTTTTTCTTATCGAAGACATCTAAGAAGTCATGGTAAACTGGAGGGACGTCTTGGCTAGAATTGGAAATTGGCTGGACGGTAAGGCAACTGGAAGGTGCTACAGGTTCAGGCATGATACAATGCTGGCGGCAATAGGTTGACTTGAAAGAGATATTCCCTGTGTTCCAGTCTGTCTGAGGGTTGTGTGCCAGTAGCCAGGGGAGCCCCAAAATTACAGGGATCATTGGAGAACAAAGAACATCAAAACAAAGAAATTCTTGATGGCCTGGGTCAATCATGGTGAGAGTAGGCAAAGTCTCTTGAGTAACAGGCCCAAACTGCGGTGTTGATCCATCATCCAAATGAATTTTAAGTTTATGTTCCTTCTTTCGAAGTGGAATCTGAAAGTCTTTAGCTAGGGAAATATCCAAAAAGCAACTGCAAGCCCCGGAATTGATTACTGCTGGAAGTCTGACCTCTCCTCTTGCCAACTGTAATGCGATATGGAGAACAAGATGGGTTAGAGAAGGTTTCGGGACTTGAAGGCTAGTAGAGTTGCGGAAAGGAAATCTACTGGGCATTATTAGACAGTTGAGACGGATATGTCCGGCTTCTCTGCAATAGAAACATAGGTTGGCTAGCCGGCGACAAAGTTTCTCGTTAGGGGTCAGAGCAGAGCGAACTGCGCCAATTTGCATAGGCCCTTTGTTGGACATGACTGGAGTGGAGGGTGCAGGAACGGCTGGAACTGTAGGCATCATCCAAGAAGGCCGGAGGGATCGTGCACGTTCAGACTGTCACTCCCGCAGGCGCCTATCAAGTTGGACGACTAGCTGGATGAGTCCTTCTAATGTGGTTTGGGACTCTACTCGTGCAAGTTCGTCTTTGACAGGTTTAGATAAGCCAAGCCGGAATTTGAATCTGAGAGCAGCCTCATTCCACCCTGTGTCGGCAGCCCAACTGCGAAAGTCCACGATATAATCCTCTACAGGGCGCTGCCCTTGCCACAAGGCATGAAGGGCAGCCTCAGCAGTAGCCATGCGTTGTGGATCATCATATAATCTAGACATGGCTTCAAAGAACAGGTCCACTGAATTAATAGCGGAAACCCTTTGTTCCAATAACTGATGGGCCCAAGACTGAGGTTCATTGGACAGCAGGGAAAAACAAATCCCACTTAAACAGTTTCTAGGGATAAAGTTCTTGGTTGGAGGGCCATGTAAAGTAAACAGGTATCCTTGAATGCTTGGAACTTCCTTCGGTCACCAGAGAAGCGTTCAGGAGTAGGTACCCTTGGTTCAGGGGGTGGAACCATCATATGTTTGGTTCTGAAGGTGAATCTCCAACTGGGAATAATGCCCTAGTAGGCTTGTCACTGCTTGAGTAAGCGCAGCGACTTGCTGGCACAGAGTCTTGAGCGGGGAAGCACCTCCATCAGCCTCTGATGTTACTAGCTGCATGATACTATCACGTACCTGATCGGAGGCTGAAATGCTGGGAGGGCTTCCCTTGCAACTAAGTGCAGAGCGCCCCTGAAGGTGGCACAGGGGGAACTATACTCAAAGCGGCAGGGGTTGCTGGCTGCGGCAAGCTGAGATGAAGAAGAGAAGTCCACTGGTGGGCAGCTGACGAGCAGGGTAGACTGCTAGGCAGGGGTACCTCGGAAGTACCAGATGAGATCGTGCAGCAGGGAGTGCCAGGAGCAGTGTCAGGAGCCAGGCTGGGGTTCATACACAGGACAGCAAGCAGTAGCAAAGTCAATGGAACAAGCCAGGGGTCATACACAGGACAGCAGATCAGTGTGGAGTAACAGAAACAAGCCAAGGGTCAAGCCGGGGTAAATGCAGATCAGATAGGTCAAGGCAAGCCGGATCGTTAGCAGGTAATCCAAGACAATAGGAACAGGATCTCAGGAATATACAAGTAGCTGAAGATCATGCAGCAGTTGGTGACTGCTGCAGCATGCTTTAAATAGTGTACTGGCGCCTGGAGTCTCTCACGTATTGCGTGCGCTTTGGCGCATGCGTGCACACTGAAGAATGCACTGTCCTGGCAGCTCTTGCCTGTGCACGCATTAGTGCTGGAGAATTTGTGTTTGTTGATACAGGATTCTGCTGGCCATAGATGTCAGTTCTCCTGTGGGTTAGTCCCTGACACATACTTTGGTAAGCACTGGATATTTCTAATGTTTTGTACATTTTACTGCATTGCTTTTTATTAAAAAATTACATATTTACTTGTATATCCCCTCCAAATTTTACTTGGTTCCCTGTTCCCTAAAGGGGCGGTGCTAGGAGGCATGTAGGGGTGGAGATGGGTGGTTCTAGGGGGCGGTTTAAGGGTGGTTTGGGGGCAGAGACAAGCATGACCTAGGAGAGTGGGGTGAGTTCCTGCCCTTTTCTCTAAGAAAACAAAAGCCCTGACAAGCTGTATCAGAAGAATTGCACTGAGGTTTTATAGAAAGAAAGGGCTTTCCTGACCAAGAACTCACACAACGTGAGCAAGAGGTTGAGACAATAGATAGATATGAACTTTTTGTAAGAAATATAAAACCTAGGGAAGCTTGCATCATGCTTACCAGCTCATATGGTCCAAATCCAAGAATAAACACCTCTTTTAAAAGGTGGACCTTTTTAAAGCAGCATTAAACACAAAAGTAAACAATTATTATATTGCAGATTACCAATTCTTAGATGTGATGACTGTATTAGTTTCCTTTTTTTAGGCTTTCTTTCTTCTGTTTTTATCTGGTGTTACAGCCAAGCTCTCCAGCAGAATGTATCAGTTTACATGTGTAGCGGTCATATATTTGGTATATAATGTAATGTATGTTATATCTTAGCATCTGGTGCCATCTAGCGGCCAAAATATGAAAGGACTGCATCTTTATCTTTTATCATTTAAGAAGTTGACATGGAAGTGTTTTGTTTGTTTACATTTGGACATTAACTTGACCTACCCATGATGCCCATTAACTCCCATGAACATCAGGAGAACTGAACTGCATTGTGGGAAGGTTATAAAAGGGCTGGGAGCGGCCATCTTAGCTCTCTTGGGCACGCATGGCCAGCCTGGGAGGATCTGTGTGAGGTCTCCAGCACAGCGCGGCCTACCTCCACGGAAAAGCGATCCGAGCAGCGGTACTGCGACACACCAGTGAGCTGGGCTGATGACGGAGCAAGACTGGGAAGGAGCCAGAGGAGCCTATCGGAGCCACCTGAGAGTGTCGGAGAGTCTCGTTGTGTGGAGCGGAGCAGCGCAGCAGTGCGAGCCGGCCGGAGACAGAACACTGTACATCAGAGCGGAATCTTCTAAAAACACTGTCCTGGTTGGGTGAGAGGGCTGTTGCCCAAAAAGTTTCTTGATGCACTTTTACACATCCATCTGTACAAGACAGAGTTGCTGGGACCCATTGTCCCACAAGCAAAGTCAAGAGGATTAGACTGAGTTAATATTAGGCTTCGGGCCTGTACCTCATTGAAGAGTTAGTACTGTGTCATTGGCATCAGAGATAATTACAGTGCTTCTGCACCAGAACTTTGCTTCTATATTTCAGCCTACTTTGATCAGGAGTCATTAACCCTTGGATTACAAATTTACTTTATTCTTTGCTAGCAGAAGAAAGAAGAAAAGAAGGCCTGTTTAATAAAACACAAGGCTCTCTAAATATTGTATTATACTTTATCAAGTTAATCTCTGATTTAGTACAGTTATAAAGCGCGCATAGAATAGGATAGTGCTCATAGTGAGATCAATTCACTCTGACAGTTATCCTATTTACGTTATTACATTACTCTATGACTATGTTGGTTTGACAGTACAACCATTGTAGTTAGGGTTGTCCCGATACCGATACTAGTATCGGTATCGGCACCGATACCGAGCATTTGCCCAAGTACTTGTACTCGGGCAAATGCTCCCGATGCTTCCGCCGATACCTGGAAGACAGCTGTGATCGGCACGTGGGGGAGTTACAAGCTTCTCCCCCAGCGGCTTTGAGCAGCTTTAGTGACATACAGCGGTGATCGCTCACCGCTGACTGTCACTGCATCCTCCTCCATGCCCCCTCCTTTCCTCTGTCCCCCTCCGCTGTCCCCTCCGTTCCTCTCTCCTTCCCTGTGTCTCTCCGCTGTTCCCCTCCGTTCCTCTCTCCTTCCCTGTGTCTCTCCGCTGTCCCCTCCGTTCTGCTGTGTCTCTCCGCTGTCCCCCTCTGTCCCCCTCTCCTTCTCTGTCCCCTCCGTTCCGCCGTCCTCCTCCTCCTTCCTTTGTGAATGGATAGAGTCAGCTGACTCTGTCCATTCACATAACTGAAACATTGTAATCTCTTGTGATTACGATGTGTCAGTTTATGAATGGAGAGTAGCCGCTGTCTTCTCTCCATTCATTCTCAGTGCAGCTGAGGCTGCAGAGAAAGGGACTGGGGAATCTCTATCCTCTGTCTCTTTCTCTGTCTCAAGGGGGAGATATCAGAGTTCTGTTAAGACCCCTGATATCTCACCAAAGCCCCCCAACAGGGCTGATTAAAAAAAAAAAAAAAAAAAAAACATATAAAGAATAAAAAAAATATTATTGTAAAAAATAAAAATTGTAAAAAAAAAAACAAAAAAAAAACACACACACACATACACCGTTCACCCCCCCCCCCCCAAAAAAAAGAAAACACTGTAAAAAAAAAAAAAAAACACTGTCACGTGACATTAAAAAAAAAGTATCGGTAATCGGTATCAGCGAGTACTTGAAAAAAAGTATCGGTACAACCCTAATTGTAGTGTTTAACCTTTTAGAGCAATTACAGTAAAAAAGGTTCTTATTCAAGTACAACTGTGTGAGTGTTGTTTTCCTCTGCATCATCCAGCAAGTGGAGGCCAAGGTACCCTCAAACAGGTATATTACATTGTGTACTGTGAACCTGCCATTAAGATTTTGTCTTCACTGCACACTATTACACCACAGCTGTGTCAGGGGGACTGAGATAATTTAAAGGGGAAATAAAGCAGAGTACAGGCCCAAATAAATCAGCAGCTCCTTCGGGGGGTCAGTGCTACACCTGGATGGGAAAAAAAACACTTAAGACTGGCAGGGATGATTAACCACTTGCTTACTGGGCACTTAAACGCCCCCTGCTGCCCAGACCAATTTTCAGCTTTCAGCGCTCTCACACTTTGAATGACAATTACTCAGTCATGTAATACTGTACCCAAATGAATTTTTTATCCTTTTTTGATACAAATAGAGCTTTCTTTTGGTGGTATTTGATCACCTCTGGGTTTTTTATTTGTGCTATAAATGAAAAAAGACCAAAAATTTTGAAAAAAAAACGAATTTTTCTTAGTTTCTGTGATAAAAATTTTGCAAATTATTAATTTTTCTTCATAAATTTTGGCCACAATTTATACTGCTACATATCTTTGGTAAAAATAACCCAAATAAGTGGATATTATTTAGTCCATGTGAAAGTTAGAGAGTCTACAAGGTGTGGTGTAAATCATAAAACATTGATCACACCTGATGCACTGGTGGCCTATCTCATTTCTTGCGACCGGAACAAGTCAGGAAAGTACAAATACTCCCCAAATGACCCCTTTTTTGAAAGTAGACAATCCAAGGTATTTAGTAAGATGCATGGTGAGGTTTTTGATGTTGTCATTTTTTCCCACAATTCTTTGCAAAATGAAGATTTTTTAATTTTTTTCCCCACAAAATTGTCATTGTAATAGGTTATTTCTCTCACATGGCATGTATATACCACAAATAACACCCCAAAATACATTCTGCTACTCCTCCTGAGTATTATGATACCACATGTGTGGCACTTTTTCACTGCCTGGCCACATACAGAGGCCCAACATGCAGGGAGCACCATCAGGTGTTCTAGGAGCATAAATGACACATCTAACTTGTTGGCTACCTCTTACACTTTTGAAGGCCCTGGAGCACCAGGACAATGACATGTGACACTGATGTGGCACTGATGGCAGATGGCACTGATACGTGGCACTGATGACACTGATGTGGCACTGATGACAGATGGCACTGATACGTGGCACTGATGACACTGATGTGGCACTGATGACAGATGGCACTAATACGTGGCACTGATGACAGATGGCACTAATACGTGGCACTGATGACAGATGGCACTAATACGTGGCACTGATGACACGTGACACTGACAGGTGGCACTGATGACACGTGATGCTGATGACAGATGCCACTGACAGGTGGCATTGATGACACGTGACACTGATAACAGATGGCATGTGACACTGACAGGTGGCACTGATGACAGATGGCACTAATATGTGGCACTGATGACAGATGGCACTAATACGTGGCACTGATGACAGATGGCACTAATACGTGGCACTGATGACACGTGACACTGACAGGTGGCACTGATGACACGTGACGCTGATGACAGATGCCACTGACAGGTGGCACTGACGACACGTGACACTGATAACAGATGGCACGTGACACTGACAGGTGGCACTGATGACAGATGGCACTAATATGTGGCACTGATGACAGTGGGGACAGATGGCAATGGGGACAGATAGTAGATGACAGTGGGGACGGATGGCACTGATGACAGATGACAGTGGGGACGGATGGCAGTGGGGACAGATGACAGTGGGGACGGATGGCACTGATGACAGATAACAGTGGGTACGGATGGCAGTGGGGACAGATGACAGATGACAGTGGGGAGGGATGACAGTGACGTGTCTTTTTCTTGTTTTTTTTTTTTTTGTTTTTTTTACACTCACCGCTGCAGCAGTTTTCTCTCCCTCCTCACACGCTGTCTCTGTGTGAGGAGGGAGAGCTGGCGATGAGAGATGATCTCATATGTTTACATATGAGATCATCTCTCATTGGCACCGCCGATCGCGCTGTAAACGGCCGCTGTGATTGGCCGTTTACGGCGATCTGTGACTGGCTGTGTCCAAGGGACACGGCCAGCACAGAACTTCCCCGATGCGTGCAGGACGTCCAGGGACGACCTCCCAGCAGTTAGCGTCCGCGCTGCAGCCGTCTTTCGGCTATAGCGCGGGCGCGAAGTGGTTAAAATTATTACCTTTCATTTATTCATGTAAAACCTTTATCCCAAAAGGAAAAAAAACTGTTTGCTGTAACTGCTTATAACGTGTGAGCTTGAGTTCAGCTTCGATCTGTTAGTGTATCTAAATCTGCCAATACATTTAACACTGCCCCCCTAGACCGACAATGCTACTGTCTGCTATGCCTTCTGTGCTCGTTCATCCAGAGTTGTGTCTCACTAATGCAGGAGACGTGTTACTGGCCAGATCTCCTGGTGAAAACAGAGGGGTAAAAACCAAAGAAAATTACATTTATGCAGCCACCACATTTAACAATTGGTAAACTGCAATATGATACATTTTTGGTTTTGGGTTTAGTACCATTTTAGGCATTCTTTAAAAAGTATATCACAATAGGACAATTGTTTGTTCAACCACCCCCGACCCCCACAGTTATATAATAAAGGATGTAACTTATCCAGTATATTGATAAGAGGTGACTTGGGATAGAAAATAAAACAATTTTACAAACACCTAAAAAAGGGATTTTTCCATGCCGCCACCAGTGTGTCACTTGCAAGAGTATTATTAGGGGGTGACTATGATGTATTAATTTTATTTACTTATGGTAAATGCCCTTTGGAAAAATCTCTGTGAGCCAGACAAGACCAGGTAAATACACATCTGCCTTAACAAAGATAGACATGTCAAAGTCTTCCAGCAGTCATTTCAGGATGACCACATGAAATGTCTACAAAATCCAGCTAAACAGTTTTATATCACTTCAGGAAGAAAAATAAATAACAATGCAGTAGCACAACACTTTTTAACCAGCTCTCGCATTAGGACTATAGCAACCTCTTCTGATGTTGTCCTATGGACAATTTGTATATTTCCCGTAAAGGCCTGTTTATTTGGCAATAACAGTCTGATCACTCAAGATAACTAAGTATATTTTTTTAGTACAAACAAGGCATTATTTATTTGAAATTATTATGCAAAGTTTTTTTTCACCTTTTATGCAATCCATAGACAAAGAACTTAACAAAACAAAAAAAATACACTTTTTTTCTGAATTTGATCAGTGCTAGTTTTAAAAAAAATGTGCTACTGCAAATCTAAATGTATTCTATAATTAGTCTTTTTGAAATGAAACTAAAATTCTGATTCTAAAATAAAGAACTGCAAAACGGAAAATTGTATCATTCTTACCATAATTTTCCTTTTCTGGTGCCTATCCATGTCAGCATACGAGTGATAGAGCTCTGCCTCGACTCCTTCCTCAGGACCAGTGAATAGCATAAATTAAAGATATAGTCCCTCCCCCAACATTCTCCGTAATATAGAATACCGAGGGTGGGAGCGTATGCTGCCATGGATAGGCACCAGGAAAGGAAAATGGCGGCAAGTGTGATACAATTTTCCATTTTCCTCACGCCTCCATCGCAGCATACCAATGATAAATAACTAGCTTGCACAGATGGGTTTGATGCTAGCAAGAAAATTTTAATTAGACAAGGACATAGCCGCATAACCTGCTTTTCTTCCAACTCTACAGTTGAAAGAGCCTCTGGGTAAACACAATAGTGCCTGAAAAATGTGTGTCAGGAAGACCAAATGGCAGCCCTACAGACCGTTTCGAAAGAAACTTTCGCCCTCGCTGCCCATGATTCTGAAACTGCTCCAGTTGAATGAGCATTCACTTGAGATGGACACTCCATGTTCTTCGCCCTGTAAGCCTTCTGAATTAATTTGACTATTGGTATATTTAATTCCTGTTCCCATTTGGATTAATATAAAGGTGAGTTTGGATAGGACTCCCGTAATAAGATTTGATATAGCAGGGAAAGCGGGTGGTCAAGTCTGGAGCCAGGAGACCAATGACTCAAATTCCATAGTTGGTCTAGTCAGGGTATCCAGAAAGGAGTACTGTTTAAGGAAATGTTGTAGCTGAGTATATTCTAGCCAAGCACTCTGTGGATTGTGAAAATCAGGGAGGATTTGGGAAAGCGGGAAACATTTTCCATCACATTAGACATGGCACAGTAGAGTGTTATCATTTTTCTGCCGAGAAAGAAATGTAGATCTAGACAGGGTTGGGGTAAAAGAAGCATTGCCGAACAAGGGGCTCAGTCTCGATGAGAGCAGTCCCCTACGCAAGTTCCTGTCCCCTTTACAGTGCCTTGAAAAAGTATTCATACCCCTTTTTCACATTTTGTCATGTTACAACCAAAAACAAAAATGTATTTTATTGGGATTTTATGTGATAGACCAACACAAAGTGGCACAAAATTGTGAAGTGGAAGGATAATGATAAATGGTTTTCAAATTTTTTTACAATGCTCTCCATTAAAAACCTTGCATATATTTATTACAGTACTCCAAGCACCAGCCCATCCATCTATCCTGCAGCCTTAATGTGTTTTACTCCATTCAGAGCCTCTACCAGTGGCGGCTGGTGTTTTTTTCTTTTGGGGGGGGTGGCAAACAGCCACCCCCTGGAGGACAGTCGGGACATCAAAGCCCACACTTACTCCATCTTGGAAGTGGGTGGGCGGACAGCGTGGCCGGCAGCTTTCTTCCTCTTCCTATGGTGTGGATCACAGCGGCTTCCACCGTGCATCCCCCTCCTCCTCCTCCTAGGCATCCAATAGGATCGCCTGACCTTTCAGCCATTCGGGAAATGGGTATCAGACCCGCACTTCCTGATTGGTGGAGAGGCAATTCAGTGTTAGAAAAGCAAATATTCATTTGCTTTTCTAACACACCTGGGTGGGCTCCGAGCGCAATGCTCTGTGCCACGAGTCCACCCTATTTTGAAGCCTATTAGAGCCTATGGCTCTAATTAGGTGCTTCAAAAAAACACCCCCCGCCACTGTAATTCATGCACTGGGCGTCCTGAAAGGGGCCAGATGCATGAATAGGGGGTGGCCGAGGTGGCTGTATGGTAGGAGGTGGATGGAAGGCGCGTGATCAGACGCTTACATCAAAACATGTATGGTTTAATCATGTATAGGGAATACACACAAATAAAATAATGAATCATACAAATACTACATTGCATACAAACAGGTAACAAAATAGGCACTAGAAAATAAATTAAAATTGGGGTATGCCCATGTTGAGGCAAGTTATTAAAAATTGCTGACGCGTTTCGAGGGTAACCTCTTCATCAGAGACAGGAGAACAAGAGCACAGTCTGTATGGGCCGGTAGGCCGACATGTGTACATGAAAAGGGGTGGCTAGTAGGAGGGGATGTCCTGTGGTGGATGGTTGATTACTCCAAGTTCCATACTAGTCCTTGTCCGTGTTTTCTAGGTAGGGTATAGATCAGGACAGTATATACCGTACACTACAGACGAATGTAATCGGACTGTAAATTAAATGTGAGGGAATTGGCTGTCAGATGTGCCTTTCTCCAGTGGATGTGAAGGAGTAGCTGAAGTCCCAAAAACCTCCCGGGGTGTGGAGCCGTGTGATCCTGGAAACCAGAGGGGGGAGGAGGCGCTCCTGCTGTAGCTGCAGCTGTGGACGCTCCAACAAGATGCGTCTTACTGTCAAGGATAGGTAGGTGGCCGCGGTGGCCATTGATAGATTCATGCTATGCTAAGGGTGGAAGACAAGGACCCCACAACTTTCTGGGAGAAAGTATTCGGCAAAAACATTTTCTCGCCCTTTTTTGCAGTGGAACGCGCTCATAGAGTGCCGCCTCGCCCACCACAACCGGGAGGCCCATCCAGATCCATATTGGCGAAATTACTTCACTACCGGGACAGAGAAATAGTGCTGCATTAGGTACAGGAGCGTGCCAACATCCAACACAATGGTACCAGGGTGTCCTTCTACCCTGACTTCTCTGTTGAGGTGCAGAGATGCAGGGCTAAATTTACAGATGTGAAGAACCGCCTGTGGCTCCTGCAACTTCCGTATGCTATGCTGTATCTTGCCAAGCTCCGGGTTACTGTGAAAGGCCAAGCAGAATTTTTTGAGTCGGCAAAAGATGCATCATTCTGGCTGGATCGTAATGAGCAGGCCCTAAAGCAGCGAGGGCAAGGGGGAGAGGAGGGTTGAACCAGCTTCTAGGCTCCATTGTTTTCAACCTAAAGTTATAACCCATCTTTAATGCTTAAGAAATATACATGGGTCTTCAACCCACTAATTACACAGATGTTCTCTGGCTGGGGGACATAATATTTTTGCAGATCAAGATGACAGCTACACCACTACTATGTTTGATCTACACTATCTGACAATGTTCAAGCTGAAGCGAGCGAGTGTCGGTATAACGACTGATTCTGCCCTATTGGCAGTGTATACTGCTGATTGGCAAGTTTGGTTGACAGTTTGAGAACCTTTATTTCTTCAGCTGGGGGTCATCCAGCGTTCTAAACAGAGAAAAAGATGTGGTTCAACAGTACAAAAGTTTCAAAAGATGACCGCAGCCTTTGCTGCACGGTTCTTTTTGTTCACTTTTGCATACCCTACTCTATTACTGACTTACCGTGTCCCATGGGGAAGGTACCCATAGTGTCATGGAATATCAGGGGAATACATTCTCCTCTCAAACGTACTATGATCTTTATGTGTCTTAAAAAATTTAACCCTGGGATATTTTGTTTTCAGGAAACCCATTTAACACCAGAGACGGTGAATTGTTTAAGATACTCCTGGGTGGGGAAAGCACACCACTCTACACATACCTCTTACTCCAGGGGGGTCAGTGTGTTGCTTCGTGGTGCCCTGGATTACAAGGAGTTTGGCAGTTAAATTGACCCGGAAGGTCCTTTTGTTTTCATACACTGCCGCCTTGGGTCTTTGACATGTATATTGGCATGTGTTTACATTCCTCCGCCCTTCACTGCAGTGGTGCTACGGCTTCTCATCTCCTATGTGGATGGTAGGCTGGCAGTGCCATTGCTAGTACTGGGGGACTTCAACTGTTGTTTAAATCCAGCTTTGGATAGACACTTGGCCCTTAGTTCCTCTGCCCTCTCCAGGGGTACTTCCTTGGCGAGGTTGTTGCAAGAGGTGTGCTGGGTGGATATCTGGAGAAAACAGAAACCCTAATGTTAAGCAATTTACATGTTTTTCTAAAACTCACGGTAGCCTGTCTAGAATTGACCTTGGGGTGGGCAGCTTGAGCATGCTCCTGTTTATCTCTGATTTGATATATATAGATCCCGAAGTGTGTCAGATCACTCCCCCTTGGTGACACACGTAATGGTATCCCAGCCAGTTACACTACCCAAAGCCCCATGGAAATTTAATGCATTCTGGTTGAAGCTGTTCGCATCTCCTGAGGTGCTGGGGGAGAGCATGCGAGAGTTCTTCACATTTCGAGTTCCAGATGTGTCTTGTTTGCAGCAATGGGAGGCCTTTAAAGCTTATCTGAGAGGTTTACTGATAGCGGAAATTAATGAGGTAAAACATGCATCCTCCTCTCTGAAGGCCGAGGTCGAATCTCGGGTTCGGGCGTTGGAACAACGGTACATTGTTGGTCCCTCTGACTCTGCTAAGGTGGCGTGGCAGGCTGCCCAATCTGCCCATGAGCATTTGCTCGCCTCCTCGGCAGAGAAGAGGAAATTATTTTCGAGACAGGCATTTGAAAACTGGGCGCCTATGTCTCGGATTGACAACTCACACCAAAGATCCCCTGCCACAGGTGCGATAAAGTCGAGTGCAGGTCCCTTAGTTTTTTTTTTTAATCAAAAAGGTGTTTATTGAACAAGTTCAAACAGTTTCCAATGTACAAACATTATATATTAATACATTTACATGTACAATGTACAGTCCTGCAGGTCCCCTAGTTAGTTCACCTGAATGGATTATGCAGGAGTTGGCAGGCTATCATGAATCCCTTTACTGTCCCGGCACTACTTACGCCCAGGAAGATCTTGACCTCTATCTTCACAGCATAGCCTTTCCTGAACTGACGGCGGGACAGGAGGCCACATTTACCATAGAGGAACTTCAGGAGGAGGTTGGATCCTTCCCTAATTGCAAGGCACCGGGGGATGATGTATATATTCAAATAATATTCTGAAGTGTTGCCATCGTGTTTGCTAAAAGTTTTCAATCAGTCCCTGGAGAGTGGAGCTCTTCCACCCTCCATGACAAAAGCAAACATAATTTTGCTTCTCAAGCCAGGAAAGGACCCTGTGGATCCAGGTTCTTACCGTGCTATTTCATTGCTGCAGAGTGACATTAAGATACCGGCAAAGGTGTTAGCAATTCGGCTGAATGGAGTTAATACCTCTCTAGTGCATGACGACCAGTCTGGTTTCATGTCGAATAAATCAACAGCCAATAACCTAAGACGTTTATTTCTGAATTTACAGTCAACGGTGGACAATGTTGGTAGCAGAGCTCTGCTATCACTAGACACCACAAAAGTGTTTGACAGCATTGACTGTAACTACCTGTGGATGGTACTGGGGAAATTTGGGTTTGGCCCTACATATATATCGTGGGTGCGCTTTCTATACAATCGACCACAGGCTGCAATTTGAACCTCAGGCCATCTGTCCCATACTTTTGCATTAAGAAGGAGGACTAGGCAGGGCTGCCCATTGTCCCCTCTCCTTTTTGCACTGGCTATTGAACCACTGGCTATGGGGATTAGGGCTAATACACAAATTGTGGGCTTTTGCTATGGCAATCTGCATGAAAAATAGGACTTCTATAACAGCTTACCTGTAAAATCCTTTTCTTGGAGTACATCACGGGACACAGAGCACCATAGTACTAACTAGGTGGGTTATAGGCCACCTTTAGGTGAATGGACACTGGTATAACCAAAAGGAAACAGGAAGTCCCCCTTCCTATATAACTCCTCCCATACCGGGAGTACCTCAGTTTTTGTAGCAAAGCAATATATACACATATCCCAATAAGAGGGGAGGGACCTCTGTGTCCCGTGATGTACTCCAAGAATAAGGAAAATTGTTATCTATACTTACCGTAATTTTCCTTTTCTGGATCCTCCCCATGTCAGCCTACTATGGGTCAGCTCCGCCCCCTCTGACCCCTCCAGGACCACCTCTTTTCTAGCCCATAAAAGGGCGGTTGTCTGCCTACACCAGTGTTCAAAAAAACCCCGCCTCGCAACGGATAAACTGGGTGGGAATCCTCTGGCTGACATGGGGAGGATCCAGGAAAGGAAAATTACGGTAAGTATGGATACCAATTTTCCTTATTCCTGGACCTCCCCATGTCAGCCTACTATGGGATGTACCAAGCAATATTAAGAAGGGAGGGAAGACAAAAAATAAAAAATAAAAAATAAGCCAAACCCTCAATGCAATGCTACTCAAAATTTTTAATGGGCAACAGCCGCCGTAATAACTGTAGAGCCAAATGTTTCCTCAGGCGGATAAGCCATATTAAGCTTGTAACGCCTAATAAAAGGTGTTGGGCACGCTCCAGCTTGCTGCTCTGCCAACTACCTGGATGCTGCCATACCCCTTGTCGAATGTGCTTTGATCTCTGAAGGAGGAGGAAGGCCCAGCGTTTTGTATGCAATATGCATGGTCTGGACAAACCAGGAAGACACAACTCTGGATGTTGCTGGCATACCCTTTTTAGGCCCCATTAGGAAAACCTACAGCTGATCTTGTTTGCCAAAGCTTTTAGTCCATTTTGGGTAGGTTGAAACCGCAGAGACCAGGTCTAACCTACTCCACTCATCATCAGCTGTATCCGCCGGAAAGGCTGGGAGAATGACCTCCCAGTTCATACAAAATTATGTGGCTACCTTAGGTAGAAAGCTCGGTATCGGCCTAAGGACTATCTTGTCTGGGAGCACCAAACAATATGGTTCTTTAGATGAGAAGGCGCACAACTCGGAGTCTCTTCTGCCACGGCTAGTAAAAGAACAAAAACAAAAAAAACGTTAAAAGTAATAATGAACAAGAGAAAGCTTGATCAAACGGAGAAACCAGCAATGTTCCCAAGATTAGTGTGAAGTCCTCTTTTGGAAAAAACGATTTCAATGGAGGTCTGATTTCTATGGCTGCTCCTAAAAAATCAGATCACCAACAGATGTAGAGCATATCTTGTACATGACATTGTAATTTGTCCGCCCAAACCCCCCCTGAATTGGGCTCCCTATATATCCCTGCAAACATTGCCTCCTTTCCAAATCCGACTAAAGTGAGGTAAGAGCGAGGGAGATCTGGAATGCTGTGACAACAGGCATCTATCCAGCTGCATGTGACTCTGTGATTTGTCATGTCTAGTCCCTTCTTTACTCTTATGAGGCTGGAATTCTGATTTGAAACCTCTTTGCGGGAGTTTATCTCGCAGTGGGCCCTTCTCTCTATAAAACACAGAGGATGTGCTCTCTTTTAAAAAATAAATAAACAAAAAAATTAATTTTTTTTCAAAACAAAAAAAAAATAAATACAATTAAAATAAACTTATGAAAATATGGGGGAGTTGGGACTTGAGTTGGCACAATTAAGTGCCTCCATCCCGGTTATAGGTAAGTACAAAGGGAAAGTTGGGACTTTAAATGAAGTGCTTGGGTAGTGGAGGTAAAATAGACCATATTTGAATTGCATTATGAAATGTTTATTGGTTATAATAAATAGCAGACATAAAAAAAGTATTCATTTCATATACAGTAAAAAATATTCATTTCATATGTGTGTAAGAGGTGTGCACATGACATACGGTAAGCATAGTAGAAAAACACACGTATAACAGCACATGATTAAATGTTAAATAAATAGTATAGTAGAGCATAATATTGCTATACACAGCATGCCTGATACCAGCAGGTGCACCCACATGATAAATGTGCATTTACTGAGTAAGGAAAAATTGATGTAATTAGGTAAAACAGATGGTACAAATAAGTATAATTCCATATAAGATGTAGCTGGGGCATCAAAAACAAAGCTCGACGCGGTGGGCGCAGGGTGGGCCAGTGTCATAGTCTCTCCACGGGAGCCGAGGTAGCATAAGTATAGATGCATTATCGGCAGGGTGAAAAAGAACAAAGTGGGGCGGAGTGTACCCACAAACAAGAGTATGTTGTAGTAGGAACAAACGTATCTGGGAACAAAATATTATATTAAGTGTGTATATAGTTTATAATAATAGTAATAATAGTTTGTAAATAGTAATAGTTAAATAATCAATAGTGAACCCAGTGAGCTTCAAGAGAAATGATAAAATAAATAAAGAAGTGTATATGTTTAGGGAATCTATAACTGAAAGTGAGTGACATTAAGAGGAATGTAAAAGTAACAAGGATGAGGATAAAGGTGTGATAGCAACTTGTGCATAAGAAGTTGCAAATAAATAGTGGGTTCACTATTAATTATTTAACTATTACTATTTACAAAATACTATTATTATAGACTATATACACACTTAATATAATATTTTGTTCCCAGATACGTTTGTACCTTCTACAGCATACTCTTGTTTGTGGATACACTCCGCCCCACTTTGTTCCTTTTCTCCCTGCCTGATGTTACATCTATACTTATGCCGCCTCGGCTCCCGTGGAGAGGCTATGTTCCTGGCCCACCCTGCGACCACCACCGCGCACCGCTCTTGCTGTCTGAATTGGTGAGTGTGTTTGGTTAAACCATCTGTACACACATAGTATATTTATATATATATATATATATATATATATATATATATATATATATATATATATATATATATATAGTATAGATATATATATTAATATATTTTTTACTCTTTCATATGAACAATATTTCATAGGAATTTTGGTCGCATCAGCTCCTGATGAGTGGGGAAACACCCACGAAACGCATTGAGCTTTGTTTTTGATGCCCCAGCTACATCTTATATGGAATTATACTTATTTGTACCATCTGTTTTACCTAATTACATAATTTTTTCCTTACTCAGTAAATGCACATTTATCATGTGGGTGCCCCTGTCGGTATCAGGCATGCTGTTGCTAGCAATATTATGCTTTACTATTCTATTTATTTAACATCTAATCATGTGCTGTTATACATGTGTTTTTTACTATGCTTATGTCATGTGCACACCTCTTACACACATATGAAATGAATATTTTTTACTGTATATGGAATGAATACTTTTTATGTCTGTTATTTATTATAACCAATAAACATTTCATAATGCAATTTAAATATGGTCTATTTTACCTCCACTACCCAAGCGCTTCATTTAAAGTCCCAACTTTCCCTTTGTACTTACCTAATTAAAATAAACTTCTCCATCCAAATCTTCAGTGCTTAAGGCAGCTAGGCAGGCAGGCAGGCAAAATTCCCCAGTCCTAGAAGGTACAGGATAATAAAAATACTCTGACGGACAAGTAACACAGCAGAAAGTAGACCTGGAAGGAAGCTTACCAGAGCAGAGTAGCAGATTGACCAGCTGGAGACTGAGATCAGCCTAAAGGACAGAGGCTGCTGCAAATCAGCAGTGAGCATTCTGGTGTTTGCTAGGCAACCCAAAGAGGAAGCTACCTCTGACCTCACCTGCTCAACTCGCCAAACCACTGCCTGAACACACAAAAACATGGAAGGAGAGAGTGCCAACACCTGCCTAACAAAGGTATATACAGTCATTTATACTGCAAGTGACCTTTGCCAGTAATACACAGTCATTTTTTACTGTACCATCCAATCCCAGCACCACGGGAACCCACCTCCTCAGGAGATTTACAGCCTATATGGGGGGATCTTCTGAATCGGGAGAGGCTGAACCCGACAGGATGGATGGATGGAGAAGAGAAAATAAATAAATGAATAAAAATAAACTTTAAAAGGTGTCCGGAGCGAGGATGAAAAAAGAACACTGGTGTGGGCAGACAGCCGCCCTTTTATGGACTAGAAAAGAGGTGGTCCTGGAGTGGTCAGAGGGGGCAGAGCTGACCCATAGTCGACTGACATGGGGAGGTCCAGGAAAAGGATTTTACAGGTAAGCTGTTATAAAAATCCTATCTTCTTTATCGTACATCACGGGACACAGAGCACCATATTAATAACTATGTGGGATGTTCCAAAGCAATGCCACCTGAGAGGAGGAAGACACAAAGCAATAGCCGCCAGGTGTAAGGACCTATACTGCTGCCCGCAGCACACTGCGTCCAAAGGCAGTGTCCTCCTGCCATCTTACATCCATTTGATAAATCTTGTGAATGTATGTACTGACGACCAAGTAGCGGCCTTGCAAATCTGAGCCACAGAGGCTTGGTGAAGCACTGCCCATGAAGCACTGACTGCCCGGGTAGAGTGTGCTTTAATCTTAAAGGGAGGAACGCTTCCTTTCAGGACATAAGCCTGACTAATCACCTGACTAATCCACTTAGCAACAGTAGATTTCGATGCTGCCTGACCCTTTCTAGGGCCTTCCGGCAACACAAACAAAACATCAGTTTTCCGTATCTGAGCAGTTGCTTTCAGATAGGCTTTAACTGCTCTCGCTACATCGAGAGAGTGTAATAATTCTTCTTCTGGAGAAAGAGGTTCTGGGAAAAAAGAAGGTAAGGAAACATCTTGATTGAGATGAAACCCAGACACTACCTTTGCCAAAAAGGTTGGGTGCAAACGCAGTACCACCTTATCCTTGTGAATGATTAAGTATGACTCTTTACAGGAGAATGCAGCCAATTCTGATACTCTTCTTGCAGAGGTTATCGCAACTAGGAATACCAATTTCCTTGTCAAAAGGTTCAAAGGAATGTTCCCTATAGGTTCAAAGAGTTGTCCTTGCAACATCGAAAAAAACAGATTAAAATCCCATGGGCACAAGGGTATTCTAACTGGCAGCGTTATCCGAGTTACCTCTTGTATGAATGCCCAGACTAAAGAATGCAAACCAAGTGGCCTTTGGAAAAACACTGCCAAGGCAGAAACCTAACCCTTGATTGTACTCAAGGCCAGCTTTGTTTCTACTCCTAATTGTAGAAAGGCCAGAATTCTTCCTATAACATACTTACGAGAATGCCAACCCTTGGTTTCACACCAAGGGACATAGGCCTTCCAGACCCTGTAATAAATGGTCCTTGATGCCGGCTTTCTGGCATTAATCAGGTGGTTACTACCGAACCTGAAAGCCCCGATTTTTTAGAATGTGGGCTTCAATAGCCACACCTTTAAATTTAGCATTTGTAAGGCAGGATGGAATAACGGTCCCTGCAACAGCAGGTCCAGACGAGTTGGAAGAGTCAAAGATTCCCCTACTGCCATTCTCACAATCCCTGCATACCAGGGTCTTCTGGGCCATGCCGGCCACTAGGATTACCGGCTTCCCTTCTTCCCTGATTCTGTGAAGTAGCCCTGGTAGCAGCTAAAGTGGAGGGGTGCATAAATCAGTGAAAACTGATTCCACGGGGTCACTAACGCATCTACTCCGTGTGCAAGTGGATCCCTTGTTCTCACCACAAAGTTGTCCAAATTCTTGTTGAACCTGGATGCCAATAGATCTATGTCCGGCATTCCCCATCCTTGGCATATGGCCAAAAAGACATCGGGATGTAGAGACCATTCTTACGGCCACAACTGTTGACGGCTCAGAAAATCTGCCTGCCAGCTTCCCACTCCTGGAATGTAAGCTGCAAGGAACATGTTTCTCTGCCCAAGCCAGAATATGGTCCACCTTCCCTTGGGCTGCGTGGCTTGTGGTGCTCACTTGGTGATTGATATAGGCCACTGCTGTAGCATTGTCGGATTGTATCCTCACAGGAGAATTCCGCAACCTGGATGTCTATGCTATTAGAGCCAGACGTACTGCATGAATCTCTAGGATATTGATGGGCAAGGTCTTCTCGGACTCCGACCACTTCCCTTGAGCAGTGGTCTCCTCTAGAACTGCTCCCCAGCCCCATAGGCTGGCATCCATTGTTACTACTTTCCAGGAAACTGGAATGAAGGATTTCCCCTTCTGTAAATTCCTGGTTGTCAACCACCAGTTGAGAATCTGGCGTAACTTTGGTTCTAGATTCATTGGATAATCCAAGGCTTGGATCCGTTTGTTCCAAGCAGACAGAATACTGTGTTGTAACAGTCTTGAATGAAACTGGGCATAGGGAACCGCTTCGAAAGAAGCTACCATCCTCACTAGTAATCTCATACAAAGGCGAATGGAAGGACCCTTCTTTGCCTTGACCGCCTGGAGCAGCTCTCTTAGAGTGTTGACCTTTGCCTGAGGCAAGAACACCCTTTCGTGGGTTGTGTCTATGACCAGGCCAAAATACTGCAGCCTTCTTACCGGCTGTAAGGATGATTTCTCTAGATTGAGAATCCAACCCAGGTGTCTCAGATAATTGACTGTTCTGGACACCCCCTGATTTAACCCTGCTATTGACTGATCTACCAGTAGCAGGTCATCTAGGTATGCTATTATTGCTATACCCTGGCCCCTTAGTCTTGCTAGTACTGGGGCTAACACTTTTGTAAACAGTCGGGGAGTGGTGGCTAACGCGAACGGCAAGGTCACGAACTGAAAGTGGCGCTGCTCTACCATAAACCGCAGAAACCTCTGGCAAATGGGAAATATTGGCACATGTAGATACGCATCTTTGATTTCTATGGATGCTAGAACCTCTCCTCCCCGTAGGGTGGAAACAACTGACCGAATCGACTCCATTCAAAAGGAACAAATGTTTAGGAAGTGATTCAGATTCTTGAGATCTAGAATGGGTCTGATATCTCCATTTGGTTTTGCTACCATAAAGAGATTTGAATAAAACCCCATGTTCCTCTCTGCTGAGGGAACCTCTATTATTACTCCCTGATTGTCAGGAAAGTACTTACCGAGGCCAAGATGCCGAGAGTGGTTCCCCCTTGCAACTAAGCGCAGTCCGCCCCCTGGAGGTGGAACAGGGAGTGGATGGCACAAAGAGGCACAGGCTACCCAGCAGGCAGGAGAAGGCTTGAGTGGTAGTCCTTGCAGCGAAGAGCAGCTGTGCAGAGACTGGCAGATGGAATGGCTTGCTGGAGTAAGGTAAACAGAAGGTCCAGAACCAGGCTGAGGGTCAAACACATAAGATCTGGATATTCAATCACAGGCTGAGGTATGGTGTCTAGGAGACACAAGGCAAGTCCAGGTCACAAGCAGAGGTTCAAAGGCAAGGAGGCAGGTCAGGGTCACAGACAGAGGGTCAAACACAGGAGACAAGCGGAATCCATTTAAATAGGCCGAGGGTCACGTTCAGGAGAAGAGCTGCAGAGTCAGGATCAATCCGGGTCACAGCAGGCAATCATGTATAAGAAACAGGATGAAGGTAGAACAGGAAGCTGAAGATGAACCAGCAATTTGTCTGAGCACCAGAGCCACTTTTATAGGCCAGCCTAAGGGTCACGTTGGCCGTGCGCATGCGCCGGAGCGCACAGGAACACGGCCGAAGTGCCTGGAGGAATTATTCTCCTGACAGTGCCCCCCCCCCGGAGGGGTGGCCTCTGGACACCCAAACTGGACATCAATTCTGGATGTTCTTGGTGAAAGGCCTGGACCAAACGTGGGGCATGCAAATTTTTAGAAGGTTCCCAGGAGTTGTCCTCAGGGGGATACCCCTTCCACTTAATCAAGTACTGGAGCTGTCTTCCCCTCTTCCTGCAACTCAAAATTCTTTCCACTTCAAATTCATTTTCTCTATCAACCAGAACAGGTGGAGGAGGTGGTTTCTCTCTGCCAGGGAAAGGGCTAAGAACAACAGGCTTCAGAAGGGATGCATGAAATACTGGATGTATCTTATAAGAATTGGGTAAGGCTAGTTCAAAGGCTACAGGGTTGATCATTCTTTTGATCTTGAAGGGGCCTATGAACTTTGGTCCTAATTTCCATGATGGAATTGGCAATCTGAGGTTAACGGCTGATAGCCACACTTCTTCACCCACCTTGAAGACTGGATTCTCCTTCCTTCCTTTGTTGTAGTATTTACTGTAGTCATCCTGGGCCTTTTGCATAGCTTCCTGAATTTTCTGAAAGTTCAGCTGGATGGAGGCTATCCGGTCAGCAGGAACAGACATCTCAGGAAAGGAACCTGGAAGAAATGAAGGATGAAAAACAAAATTTGACCAGAAAGGTGTTTGGTTAGTAGCAGTATGAATGGAATTGTACGCAAACTCTGCGTATGGCAGAAGAGTGGACCAGTCATCTTGAGAATCGGAACAAAAGCAGTGGAGATACTGCTCCAGGGTTTGGTTCGTTATCTCCGTCTGGCCGTTGCTCTGAGGGTGATATGCGGAAGAGAGACAAATCTTTATTTCCAGGATTTGCAGAGCTCTTTCCAAAATCTGGAGGTGAATTGGACACCTCTATCTGAGATGATGCTGTTGTTGTAATATGTTGGCCGATTTATGTATAATGTTGTATTGGAGTGCCATGTTGACCATAAATTCAGTTGATTTGTCCAAGTCAACTGAATTTTGACATATCAAGGGGACAGCTGAAGACTCTTTGATGTGTTGATCTTATGCAAGTCTACCTAGGTGTGTGAGGTGAGGTATGGTCTGTAAACCTAATTGAATATTTCAAAGGGTACATTGTTTAAAGGACCATAGAAGAAGTATTTATTGATGGTAATTAGACTTGAGGGGGTAACAATAAGATCAAAGAGTATTTTGGGTTGACCTAGCAGAAACTCCCTCCTAGTGGACTAATATTTCAGAGAGGACATTCAAGCTGGCATTTAGTTTTTTGGTATAGTTTTGTCTGTGTATGACTGTGAAGACACAGACCTAGGAAAATGGGACTCTGAATTATATCTACTCTGTCGGATTTTTTTGTCATCTGTGGACTTTGGACTTTGTTCTGTGTTGGAAGTCAATAAAGTGCATCTCTCTGGAAGAATTGGGTTGCTGCGGAAGAGGACTTACTAATTAATTATCATACCCACGATACTACTATACTACACATATTATATCAAATCACTACATTGGTGCCGTTCAAGTGACCAGAAGAGCATTTTCAGACTTAGTAACAGATGTCGGTGGTGACAACAATCCTGTGAGGTGGACAGAAGTCTAATGAAGAACCAAGAGCTGTGCTGTGACTCTAATGTCTGGTTATGACATAAGAGAGTCTGATCCACAAAATTAAACAAGTTGGGAACCCCAGAATTATTCTCTGCAGACTGGAAACAACAACAAAAAAAGGACTGTGTCGTGTACCAGAAGACCTGAACTGGAAGCTGAAGGAGTAACTAATGCGGTGAGTAAAATATTTCCTTTTTTTTTTTTTAATTATTAGTAATATAGTCAAAATGCTTACTCAGTGTGAAGCTAGTGTCAGTTCTGATAAAGTTAACAGATGGGTATTAAAATGTATTAAGCGCCATGGAAAAATGTAAGCAAAGACGATGATGAAGGAATTTTTAGAGAAAAATGTTTTTAATAACAAAATTTCAGAAAGTAAAAGAAAGGGTTGTATTGTGCAGGGATTAATATCTTGCTGTTTAACAATGGAAAGTTCTTTGAAGGGTAAGGTTGAGGAAATTGCGCAGTTACAGAAGGCAGTTGATAATAGCAACAGAGTTTGTGTGAGGTTACAAAACCAATCAGACACCAAGACAGTAAATTTAAAATTGCATGCAGTTACCATTGGGGGAGCTTTGCTTGAGAATTCTAAACGTTGTGATGAATTATCAGAGGAAAATGAGAGATTAAAATTAAGAATTATGGAATTAGAGAAGAGATCTCAAGAATGCAGATATGCATCAAATCTTGGATTCCGCAGTCTGCAGCAAAATACAGACACAAACTTTCTTTCAAATGAAACAGAACCTCATATTAAATCTGATAATTCATTACCAGCTGCCCCCACTGTGACTACCACAGTTTATAACAATAATAATAATACAGGTGAAGTTCAGCTTGTAATGAAGCCTTTGAAACCAAAAGAATTAGACGCAGTTCTTAAAGAAATAGGAATGGTTCCATGGCATGATTTAAACAGATTTTTAAAATGGTTTTGTGACGTGCAGCAGGTCAGAGATATGTACAATCTCAACCCATCTGACTTAGAAAAAGTTTTGCAACATTCTGTAGGTAGTGGTCTTTGGATGAGAATTAAACAAATCTGTATTCAGCCTCTGAGGACAAGGGACATATTACTGGAATTATTATGTGTTTTGTATGGTGTACGTTCTGATGTTACTATTCATGGGAGGATCCAACAAATGCAAAATGAATCTCCATATGAATTGTCACACAGGATAGCAACTATTATGGAATTATTGGTCGGTAATAATCTTGCATTTGAGCATGGTGGCTTGATACATATGAGTATGTTTCTAGATGCATTGCATGAAGATATCAAACAAAATATTTTATTAGTTACCCCAAATCCTCATGATTTAAAAGACATATTGTTGAGAGCAGACCATTTATGGAGAAAATCAAATGAGCAGGCTGTCAAGATTGATTTAGCCACATTGTTTAGGACAAATACTGAACATAAAGATCAGAAGATAAAATCCTATGATAATACCCAGAGAGGAGACTCCGGGTCAAACATAGGTGATATTAATATGAAAAACAGAGCTGACCAAAATAATAATAAGAAAAGGTCCAAAACCTGGATACCGTTTTCTCATTTAAAACAGAAATATGACCACCTGAAGATTGAGTATAACAAGATGAGAGGGGAACGTGATACATTATTAGAACAGTTGAAGGGGGTACAGGGTGTCATGAATGTACAAGATGTACATTCTCCAGATCTGTTTTTGAATGCAAATGACACTTCTCTAGCAGTGGGGGTGAATTAGCTTCAAACTGTAAACGTGTAAATAGTGCTTTGTTTTAACTTCAAACGACGTTTAAGGACCTCGCTAATGAGTTTTTGTTGGAGAGTTTTGTCTTTCAGGTACGTCTGGAGATGCTGGTTTGCATGTGAATAGCAGAAGCACTAGAAGTATCTGAAATTGCTGGCTAGTGGGGAGAAACGCTGAATAGACAATATATCTCTATACAAGGAATTATAAAGCATCAAGCAATGGACCTTTTTCCTTTTTTCTTCAACACCCTAATTTTTAATTTTTCTCCCTTTTTTGCTTTTAATTTTTTATTTTGTTTGTTTTATTTCTTGAACTTTATCTTAAAACCAAAGAGAAGCATTTAAACCTAAAATAATTTTCATAACATCTATACATATTACATAACGCGTATTATCAATATATTTGACATCTAAGGTGAGATGCTGCACAATGGCTTGGCATAGCATAAATTATAGTATGTTGGGTGGTTTTCCTACATTTATAAGAGGGGTGAGTGAAATTCATCACTCCAGTCATGATTTGAAACTTTGTTGAATCAGTTGTTTATAATATGCTAAAGGCTATGACATATATGGATGAAAAAGACCTTTCTACCGTTCATGGTGAGGATACTGGCAAGTATTTCCACTGCTGCTTTGTCTGGATAGAAGATCTGATAAACACTGATGACTCTATCTGAACCATCGTGTGCGGGCATATGTATATGTTGGTATACCATTCAGGTGTAATTGTGGACTGAATGATCCAAGTAACTGCTCTGTTGAAGGCAATGAGGAGTCGGCCTAAGGCAAATTACAAAAGCAAATTGTGGCTGGCAATCAACAAATTCTGGTACTTAACAGGTACACAATCGATAATCATTGCTCAAATAGGAAATAAGCAGATGTGAATTGTAAAATGCTCGCAAGATGGACTCATGAATGCCAAGTGCAAGGAAATAGTTTGCAGCACAGTTTTTACTGCCGTATCCAAACCTTTTGACCTTGAAAGTGAGTGCTGGTACATTGATGGTTCTTCTTACTACAAAGATGAAAGTAGAGTGTTTGCGTAAAAGCATCTTTAAAAATGAAAAGCTTGAGCCTGGAGATGAGAGAATCCTGGACTTATGTGGATTGGAGCTCCCAGAGCATACCAAGTTTGCTTTCAGTGAGATGGTGAGAGATGTGATGAAGTCAGACCAAAGAATGGACTGTGACATCAGCTCATCTTTGCGCAATTTTCAAGACCTTGATGTGATATAATAAGGCCTAACAGCTATATGGGCCACTGATGTTTACCAAATCCTTTTCCAGTCATAGTCTAAAAGTTATATTATCTAATAACTGTTTCATGGGGATATTTTAGAGGCTGGTGAAGAGAGATGTAACCAGTTTCAACTTCATATTTTATATGAGCTATTGTAAAGCATTCAGTATCTTAAATCGTAATGATATTTTTTGTTGTTTGATTTATGGGTCAGTTCTAGTAGTTAGAACCGACCCAAGTGGGGGTATATGTTGTAATACGTTGGCCGATTTATGTATAATGTTGTATTGGAGTGCCATGTTGACCAGAAATTCAGTTGAATTGTCCAAGTCAACTGAATTTTGACATATCAAGGGGACAGCTGAAGACTCTTTGATGTGTTGATCTTATGCAAGTCTACCTAGGTGTGTGAGGTGAGGTATGGTCTGTAAACCTAATTGAACATTTCAAAGGGTACATTGTTTAAAGGACCATAGAAGAAGTATTTATTGATGGTAATTAGACTTGAGGGGGTAACAATAAGATCAAGGAGTATTTTGGGTTGACCTAGCAGAAACTCCCTCCTAGTGGACTAGTATTTCAGAGAGGACATTCAAGCTGGTATTTAGTTTTTGGTATAGTTTTGTCTGTGTATGACTGTGAAGACACAGACCTAGGAAAATGGGACTCTGAATTATATCTACTCTGTCGGATTTTTTTGTCATCTGTGGACTTTGGACTTTGTTCTGTGTTGGAAGTCAATAAAGTGCATCTCTGGAAGAATTGGGTTGCTGCGGAAGAGTACTTACTAATTAATTATCATACCCACGATACTACTATACTACACATATTATTATATCACTACAGCTGTCAGGTATGCCATGAAGTCTAACAACTTCTTTGAAGAAGATATCAGCTGTAGCTGAGGCAGGAGTACCCACCATGGGCAGGAAATGTGCCATTTTTGAAAGTCGATCAATGATGACAAGGATACTGGTGAACTCCCCCCGAGGGAGGTAGGTCCACAATGCATGGAAATTTCTGCCCATGGTCATTCAGGGATGGATAGCGGTTTTAGTAGACCCCAAGACTTTGTGTTTGACCCTTTACTGCGCTGGCATGGGATGCAGGAAGCAACATAGTCTTTACAGTCCTGTCTCCAGCCCGGCTACCAAAAAGAACAGGAAACCAATTTGGCAGTCTTTAGTGTCCCGAAGTGGCCTGCCAACTTGTGGTCGTGAAAAGTCCTTAAGGTCAGAGGTCTTACTTCCAGCGGGACAAAAAATTTTCCCCGGGCCCAGAGTAGGTCATCGTGTTTCTCCAAAGAGGACATTTCAGGGTCGGAACAATGACTGGATGCAGATTTAATGGCGGTCACCAGGTCAGTTTGCGTGATCAAACAAAAATTTTGCAGAGACAAAATGGTACTGGTTTCAACTACCTGAGAGGTTTCGTGGAGCATCCGGGATAATACATCTGCTTTCCCATTCTTTGAGCCGGGTCTGTATGAAATGTGGAAATTAAATCTGGAAAAGAAGAGAGCCCACCAGGCCTGTCTGGGTTTTAAGCGTTTGGCTGTCCTGAGATACTCCATATTTTTATGGTCTGTAAAGATCATGACAGGATATGATGCCACCTCTAGTAGATACCTCCACTCTTCCAGAGCAAACTTGATGGCCAACAACTCCCTATCACCAACACCATAATTTTTCTCTGGTGCACTTAATTTCCGGGAAGCAAAGGCTATGGGGTATGGGGTGTAGGAGGGCCTTGGGGCTCTGCCTTTGGGAGAGGATGGCTCCAGTGGCAGTTTCAGAGGCATCAACTTCTAGTACAAATGGCAGGGCTGGATCTGGATGCCGTAAGATTGGTGCGGAAGAAAATAGGGCTTTTAATTTGGTAAAAGCTTCCTGGGCTTCCAAGGACCACTGAAAATGACTATGTTGGCATGTAAGCTGGGTGATGGGTGCTACAATAGATGAGAAGCCAGCGATAAATCTCCAGTAGAAATTTGAAAGCCCTATGAATCGCTGTACTCCTTTTTTACCCACAGGGGCCGGCCACTCCTGGATTGCTTTGACCTTCTGAGGGTCCATTGAGACCCCGTTGGTTGAGATGATGAATCCTAGGAATTGTAATATCAACTTTTCAAATTCACATTTTTCTGCTTTGAGATACAATTTGTGTCTCCTGAGGATTGCAAGGACCAGTTTAACATGTACTTGGTGCAGTTCAATAGTGGCAGAAAAAATAAGAATGTCATCCAGGTAAACGACTAGAAAGTCATCAAGGTATTCCCGAAAAATGTCATTTACCAGGTGCTGGAAGGTGGCCGGGGCGTTGCAGAGCCCAAATGGCATCACCAGGTACTCGTAATGCCCAAACCTGGACCTAAAGGCGGTTTTCCACTCATCGTCAGCCCGGATCTGAATAAGATTGTAGGCCCCACGAAGGTCTAGCTTGGAGAAGACTCGGGCAGATCGAAAGCTTTGGAATAACTCCGGGATAAGAGGAAGCGGGTACCATTTTTTAATGGTAATTTTATTTAATTCTCTGTAGTCAATGCAGGGTCTGAGAGAGCCATCTTTTTTCTCAACAAAGAAGATGCTGACTCCAGCTGGTGATGAGGAAGGACAGATAAACCCTTTTTCCAGGTTTTCGTCAATGTAAGCTTTGAGAGCTTTTAATTCAGTTTCAGATACTGGGAAAATGCGGCCAAAAGGAACTTCAGAGCCTGGTAAGAGATCAATAGGGCAGTCGTAGGACCGGTGAGGTGGTAGATGGTCGGCCTGTTGTTTGTCGAAGACGACATCTTTAAATTCAAGGTAAACTGGAGGTACATGCCGAAGGCTGTCAGGTACTAGTACAATAGTGGAGCAAGAGGCCAGAGCTGAGAGGAAGCAGTGCTGGGAGCAGTATTGGGAGGAAAAGGAGACTTCTTTCTTCTTCCAATTGATTTGGGGTTCATGTGCCTGTAGCCAGAGGAGCCCCAGGATGATGGGGAACATAGGAGACGGAATAATGTCAAAGCGCAGGAACTCCTGATGACCGGAGTCTGTAGTGATAAGAATGGGTCTTCTTTCTTGGGTGATAAGTCCAGAGCGGGGAAGAGATCCATCAGCCAGGGGTACCTGGAAGCTTTGTTTTTTAGTTAAAAGAGGAATATGAAGACTAGCAGCTAGTGAAGCGTCCAGGAAGCAGCTGCATGCTCCAGAATCAACTATGGCTGGCAGGGGGGTTTCCTGTTCCGTTAACTGTAGGGAGACAAAGAGGGTGACATAAGTCTGTGAAAAACCAGAGACTTGATAGCCAAGTACAAAGAACAGGCATTTTTGAAGGCTCTGAATTTTTTGCGATCGCCAGAAAATCGCTCCAGTGTGAGGACCCTAGGTTCCGGGGCAGCCATGATTACCGTAGGGTTAGATGAGACTTGAGAAGAGGAGGCCCCGCTGGTGGGTGCAGGAGCGGAGGTAGGTAGTGCGGATGCAAGTTGCTGGAGACGACAATCTATTTGGGTATAGCCCTCTTGTAATTTCTGAACTACATCAGTAAGTGCCGATACCTGCTGGCACAAGATCTCAAGGGGAGAACGTGCTCTGTCAGCCTCTGACATGGCTGGTTCATACTGTCAGGAAAGTACTTACCGAGGCCGAGATGCCGAGAGCGGTTCACCCTTGCGACTAAGCGCAGTCCGCCCCCTGGAGGTGGAACAGGGAGTGGATGGCACAAAGAGGCACAGGCTACCCAGCAGGCAGGAGAAGACTTGAGTGGTAGTCCTTGCAGGGAAGAGCAGCTGTGCAGAGACTGGCAGATGGGATGGCTTGCTGGAGTAAAGTAAACAGAAAGTCCAGAACCAGGCTGAGGGTCAAACACAGAAGATCTGGATATTCAATCACAGGCTGAGGTATGGTGTCTAGGAGACACAAGGCAAGTCCAGGTCACAAGCAGAGGTTCAAAGGCAAGGAGACAGGAGGCAGGTCCGGGTCACAGGCAGAGGGTCAAACACAGGAGACAAGCGGAATCCGTTTAAACAGGCTGAGGGTCAGATCCAGGAGAAGAGCAGCAGAGTCAAGATCAATCCCGGTCACAGCAGGCAATCAGGTATAAGAAACAGGATCAAGGTACAACAGGAAGCTGAAAACGAACCAGAAATTTGTCTGAGCACCAGAGCCACTTTTATATGCCAACCTAAGGGTCACGTTGGGCGTGCACCAGTGCGCATGCGCTGGGCCGCGAAAGCACATGCGCAGGAGCGCCGTTCCACCGCACATGCGCGCAGGAACACGGCTGAAGCACCTGGAGGAATTATTCTCCTGATACTGATACAGTAATCGATCCAGTGCCAGAAATAACAAAAGGTGTAGAACGGCAGCTGACTGTGGGGTTGTGCTACATCCAAATTTTTATATATAGAAAAAGAATTCCCCTAGTGGTGGATTTTAAAGGCACATGTAAAAAAGAATAAAAGGGGTATATAAAGTATGTACAATAATTTATTAATTGGAAAAACAGTAAAACATATAGCAAAAATGTAACAGTAGTTATTAGGGATGCGAGTCAGGTACTTTTGCATTGATACAGTGTTAAAACGATACTCTTGCACCCGACGCGTTTCAGAGTTATTTTGCCTTCTTCAGGGGTGGGTATGCATTTACAGAAAATTCTATATTGAGAAAGGTGTATTGAGAAAATAATGGTAAGCATAAAAGTATATGTAGGCATAGAAACATTACATCGTATGCGTTTCATTTCACTTTCACTTACATTGACACTGTATAAGTTGACTTGGCATTCCATCACAATTTAGATTAAAAACAAAGGCACTGACATTGTCTGTCTACCCAGCATATTCCTGATTCTGGTAAAGAAAAAATTTCTTTTTTTGTTAGTGTATAGTAGATAGTATTACTGCAAAAATAGCAGTGGGATTTCAATCTACATATGATTGTGAAAAAAAGGTGTTTTCTTTAACAAAAGTGAAGAGGAAGCCCGGAAGCGGGCTTGTAAAAAGTGTAGAAACTTGAAGCTCCACTGAGGCCGAGGGCAGGTCCTGCAAAAAATGTAATATTGCAAATGTATAGTAACTGATCGTTTAACTCATAAGGTGTAAACGTTCACGATTGAAAATATTATTGATAAAGTTTTAGCCCATACCTGGTAGTGGCTCAATAGATGGCGTTAGAGAGTACATAGAAGGTAACTGGTAGTAGCTTAAAGTGTATGTAGTGGGTAGCTGAAAATAATAACAAAGCAAAAAAAAAAAAGAGATATAAGGGTATGGTTAATTAGGTGAACTGACTAATCAAAAGTATATTATTCAAAGCCAAAACACTGAAGTAAACAGTACCGCAGTGTCTTGACATATAACAAGATTCTAATAAAGGGTCTCAATACAGAGAGTTGTCAGTAGAGCCTAGGCTAAAGTAGCAGCCGTTTAAAGAGTAGAGCTTACTTACATGTCAGACAAAAGAAAGTTGGATGTCTGTTCAGGCCGGCATCATCCTGCAATCTGCAAGGGATGTCCGGCATGAACGAGTACTAAGTATATAAAAACCCTCCTCCCCCAATCAGCTGTTGATGATGAAAGTTACAACAACTGATGGCCTGGGAGGGAGGAGAGGCAGGCACGCCATGTATGGCCCCCCGGGAGGAGTGAACGCCGATGGTATCAAAAATAAATGTTATCAATTAGGACTAGGATGTTTAACCACTTCCCTACCCGGCCATAGTAATATGACGTCCACAGATGGGATCTCCCATCCTGGGTGGACGTCATATGACGGCCTGGGCTTCCGGGCCATCTAGGGGGCGCGCGCCCGCCGCGTTGCTCGGGACCCGGTGCGTGTGCCCGACGGCCGCGATGTCCGCCGGGCACCCGCGATTGCCCGTTAACCGGGCCGGATCGTGGATCTGTGTGTGTAAACACACAGATCCACGTCCTGTCAGTTGAGAGGAGACCGATCTGTGTTCCCAGTACAGCGGAACACTGATCGGTCTCCTCCCCTTGTACGTCCCCGCCCCCTACAGTTAGAATCACTCCCTTAGGAAACATATTTAACCCCTTGTGTCCCCCTAGTGGTTAACCCCTTCACTGCCTGTCACATTTATACAGTAATCAATGCAATTTTATAGCATTGATCGCTGTATAAATGTGAATGGTCCCAGAAATGTGTCAAAAGTGTCCGATGAGTCCACCATAATGTCGCAGTCACGAAAAAAAATTGCGATCGCCGCTATTACTAGTAAAAAAAAATAAATAAATATTTTTTTTTTTAAATGCCATAAATCTATCCCGTATTTTGTAGACGCTATAACTTTTGCACAAACCAATCAATATAAGCTTATTGCGATTTTTTTTACCAAAAATATGTAGAAGAATACGTATCGGTCGAAACTGAGGAAAAAATTTGTTTTTTTAAAAAAAAATTGGGATATTTATTATAGCAAGTAAAAAATATTGTGTTTTTTTTTTCAAAATTGTCGCTCTTCTTTTGTTTATAGCACAAAAAATAAAAACCGCAGAGGTGATCAAATACCACCAAAAGAAAGCTCTATTTGTGGGGAAAAAAGGACATCAATTTTGTTTGGGTACAACATCGCAGGACCGCGCAATTGTCGTTTAAATTGCGACAACGCTGAAAACTAAAAATTGGTCTGGGAAGGAAGGGGGTGAAAATGCCCTGTATTGAACCGGTTAAATTACTCTAGAAAGAATGTTGCCAGGATAATTGTGCCAGGGTGATTCTGCATACCAGGAGTGCGTTGTTGGCCCATGGATACTACCCATAGAAACTATGCAGTAAGTGGAAAGAAGTAATGACAGATTGAGAAAGAGGGTGCTGATCACCCGCATGCATCCGAGTCCCAGACGGAGGGACTAGGGCGGTGGAAGGGGGAACAGTGATGGTTACTGTTCCCTACCACCTGAGGAAAAACCCTTGAGAAATGGCTTGAACCAAATAGTTTCGTTCAAACTTGGGGGCTGAGTGGCCACTATGTACTATCGTAGTATGTCTCCCAAGGGGGAGATCGGAGTCACAGGTTTTCATACTTAGTATGTGTCTGTATGCCCTCCTCCAAAACTCCACTTTTGTTTTACCGATGTAAAAGCATGTGCATTCGCATACAAGCATATAGATTACTCCATGGGTTTTACAATTGGCGAAGTGTTTAGGGTAAAAAATCTGGCCATTTGGAAGGGTCGGGTTTTTATCCGTGAGCATGAATTTGCAATAATTGCATGCCCCACATTTAAAAGTTCCCTTGTATTTACAATGAGATTTACTTGATTCCCCCTTGAATTCAGTGTGATGATTCTATCTCTCAGAGATGTGGCCCGTTTAAAGGTAAAGAGAGGTTTGGGAGGGACAAACGGTCCCAGTGCTGGATCATATTGTAGCATATGCCAATATTTTTCTATAATGCTTCTAACTTGCTTATGTTGATTATTGTACTTTGTAATGATTCTGAAGACATTAGTATCATTTTTACTTTTATTTGTAGATTTCTCGGAATGGAGTAGCTCATTTCTAGATTGCAGGGAGGAAAGCCTTTTGTCTGACATGTAAGTAAGCTCTGCTCTTTAAACGGCTGCTACTTTAGCCTAAGCTCTACTGACAACTCTCTGTATTGAGACCCTATCTGGGGCCGGTGGTGATTAGTTCACATGGCTCAGTACAATATAGAATTATGTTATCCCATACACTTCATCTATTTTCTAAAGAATCTCTGTATTAAGATCTTATGTATGGCCTGTCTTGAATAGTTCCAAACAGCTTACTGCAATATAAACTATTTCACACCTCTTACATCTTATACAAACTAGCCCCCAAGTAATTTAGCTTTATTAGAATCTTGTTAGATGTCAAGACACTGCGGTACTGTTTACTGCAATGTTTTGGCTTCGAATAATATACTTTTGATTAGTCAGTTCACCTAATTAACCATACCCTTATATCTCTTTTTTTTTTGCTTTGTTATTATTTTCAACTACCCACTACATACACTTTAAGCTACTACCAGTTACCTTCTATGTACTCTCTAACGCCATCTATTGAGCCACTACCAGGTATGGGCTAATATTGCAAATGTAACTATACATTTGCAATATTAAATTTTTTGCAGGACCCGCCCTCGGCCTCAGTGGAGCTTCAAGTTTCTACACTTTTTACAAGCCCGCTTCCGGGCTTCCTCTTCACTTTTGTTGAAGAAAACACCTTTTTTTCACAATCATATGTAGATTGAAATCCCACTGCTATTTTTGCAGTAATACTATCTACTATACACTAACAAAAAAAGAAATTTTTTTTCTTTACCACAATCAGGAATATGCTGGGTAGACAGACAATGTCAGTGCCTTTGTTTTTAATCTAAATTGTGATGGAATGCCAAGTCAACTTATACAGTGTCAATGTAAGTGAAAGTGAAATGAAAAGCATACGATGTAATGTTTCTATGCCAACATATACTTTTATGCTTACCATTATATTCTCAATACACCTTTCTCAATATAGAATTTTCTGTAAATGCATACCCACCCCTGAAGAAGGAGGCAAAATACCTCCGAAACGCGTCGGGTGCAAGAGTATCGTTTTAACACTGTATCAATGCAAAAGTACCTGACTCGCATCCCTAATAACTACTGTTACATTTTTGTTATATGTTTTACTGTTTTTCCAATTAAAAAATTATTGTTCATACTTTATATACCCCTTTTATTCTTTTTTACATGTGCCTTTAAAATCCAGTGCCAGAAATAAGGACTTTTTCTTTACTGGGTACTTTGGAACGAGATGGTGGAAACTCTTGGAAATCTAGTTTGTAGCCTAGGGCTACTAAAGAGGGGACCCACTTGTCTTGGATTTCCTCTTGCCAAGTTTCTGAAAACCACCGCAGTCTTCCCCCCACTCGATCGAGCGGGGGCGCCCCTTCACAAGGAAGCCTTGGGATTCTGTTTTGTGGACTTCTGACTCCAGGGATTTTTGTATCCCTGTGTCTGGTTATGAGGCTTACCCTTTTCCCCTGATGGTGGAGGCCGTCGAGACTGGAAGCTGTTGCCCCAGACATCTGAGGAGAAGGTTTAAAAGAAGGCTGTCTATTCTTTTTCTTAACCAGCAGAAGGGTACTTTTACCCCCCAAAATCTTTTGGATATACTTATCCAATTCTTCCCCAAACAACCTTTCTCCATGAAATGGAAACCCAGCCAAGAGCTTCTTGCATGGTAACTCGGCTGACCAGTTCTTTAGCCACAGAATCCTGTGCATATGTATCAAGATGAGCGCAAGGCGAGACACCTGATGGATAGAATCCTTGATAGCGTCCACTGCAAAGTATAGGGCTCTAGGTAGCTCAGTTAAACTTTGGGCCTCTACAGTTTGAGCAGGAACTTTTTTGATAACCTGCTGGAATTCATCCCAAAGGGATTGACAGATGCCTATCGCTGCCACTGCAGGTTGTACTACTGCACCAGCTACAGCAAATGAGGTCTTAAGTAGAGATTCCAACTTCTTATCAGCTGGATCACTAAATACTTGTACATTGTCCACTGGACAAGTTAAACTCCTGTTCACAGAGGAGATAGCCGCATCTACCGCTGGCAAATCCCATCTCTTTGAGAACTTTTTCTCCATAGGGTAAAGAATTGAAAATCTTTTAGGAGGAGAAAACTGCTTATCTGGGTGATCCCAATCAGCATAAATCAGTTGCTCCAGTAACAGTGCATAGGGAAAGCATAAGAACCCTGTGGGGGTTTTAGCAAACCCAAGGAGGAGATGGAAACACCCTCCACCTCTGCAGGAGGCAACTTTTATATCCAGAACAAACTAAGTCTGTAAGGGATTGGATTAGCAATTTCTGCGATTGCGAAGTTGAGAAACGTTCTTCAGACGCTAAATCCTCAGAAGAGGAGTCACCTGAACCTCCTTCTCTCAAAGGTACCCCAATATCATCTGCCCATTGTTGCTCCAATACTGGAAGGTCAAAGGCAGGAGAAGGGGATCTGCCGTGTTTTCTCACCTCCTGAGAGGAAGACGCTAACATCTCGGCTTTTCCCTTCCAAACCAGTCAGAGCCAAAGCAAAATCATCCCTAGTGACGTATGCAGAGGCTGGGACGTTGGAGGTAACCACCTGCCTCAGAGACAAGATGGCTCAGATTCGCCAGATGCTCCAGGTCCTTCAGGGGAGGATGGAACTGCGGGCATGGCACTAGGAGCCTCAGGCTCTGACCGCACCGACTTTGCACTCCCCCCTGATGAATTACCCCTCCTGCAGAAGACATAGTCCTAAGCACAAAAAAGCAGAGGTACTAAACAAAGTGCATCTACTGCCGAGCTTTAGCCTAGCAATTACATAACATGTTGCTATAAATGCTCAGTCTCAATGCTGAGTAAAACGTGCCCCTTGGAAATGCCTGTATCCACACACCCATACAACGTACATGCCACTTGTGTGCTCTATGTCCCTCCGTCAGCCAACCAGACACTTCCAGGTCTTTTAAAGCCAGTGAGCCTTGCGCCTGTGCTGTGTCTCACGTGCATGCCAGCGGCATCTAAGCCACGCCCCCTCATTCCGGAACTCCGCCTCCTTCAAAAAAATTTTAAATCCCTTTCCCGATCTCTGTGCGGAGGGGGGGGGGGTTCAGCAGAGGGGAACCTGACCTCCTGAAACAATGGATGGTCCCCCCAAACCCCTCTGATGGCTGACAGAGCTGGAGATAGCCGTAGGAGACTTTGCTGACACTGAGCACAACAGGGGAAGCCTGGAATGTTGGAAGCCAGGTATGTTGCTTTAACACCCTCTAGTGGCAAACACAGGTAAGGCATCGCATACTCATGTTAGAAAGACCAAGTGAATCATATATACATACATTCCTTGTAATCTTTCTGACTTACCTGATCCCACCGCAGGACTGCTGGAAATTATCACAGACAGATCCAGCCTTCACCCATCACGGCGGGCTGTGTCATGCCAGACCTTCAAGGACCAGGTCCCCTTTCATGAGTCCCCTCCCTTAGACCTGCACAGCACCCTGCCGGAGAACTCTTTGGTTGTATAAACATGACCAAGGTTCTGGGTCCCAGAGTCCAGCTCTCAAAGAGAAGCATTACAGGCAAAAACTTCGTTTCTTCTTCCACAAGGCCCGGGTACCATCAATTTTGGCTTTCAAGCACTTTAGATGGATCCATCTGCACAGCTCCTTGATCCCGTCAGGGATTGCTTAGCGGAGCTCTATTAGCATTTCATCAACCTTGAGCAAACTGAGGTACTCCCGGTTTGGGAGGCGTTATATAGGGAGGGGGACTTCCTGTTTCCTTTTTGGTTATACCAGAGTCCATTCACCTAAAGGTGGCCTATAACCCACATAGTTATTACTATGGTGCTCTGTGTCCCGTGATGTACGATAAAGAAAGGTGATGTTGTACTCCGATGACATGCTGCTCATGCTGGGTGACACTGACGGTTCCATGCAGATGGCCATAGCAACTATTACAAAGTTCGGTGACTTCTCTGGACTGAAAATAAACTGGTCTAAATCAACCTTATTGCTGGTGGTGATGATGCCTCACAACTGGTGACCTCTATGTGCCCAATACCCATTACCACATCCTTTAAATATTTGGAGATTCGGGTTACCTCGAACCCGCTGGATTTTAGTCATCTAAATATTTCCCCTCTCCTCCAAAGGTTTAGGGACAAGGTTAAAACGTGGAATGCCCTTCGTCTATCGGTGGCAGGGAAAGTGAACTTGATTAAGATGATACTCATGCCCCAACTTCTTTATGTCCTTCACAATGCCCCTGTGGTGATACCGTTTTTATAATAGTGAACACTGTCTTCCGTACTCTCATATGGAATTATAAACCCCCCCAGGATAAAGTTAGAACACCTGCAGAGACCCAAGGATGACGGTGGGTTGGCTTTGCCCAACTCATGGTTATACTACCTGGCAGCACAACTGCAACACCTCATTGGTACCTTCAGGGCTGATGGGGAAGCAGGACACAAGATGTACACTTCTTCACAGGCGTTAATGCTTCATACTGTATGTAGAGGACCCATTTCAGTGGCTTTGGAGGCTCAAGCCTTTACAAAACCCCATAAAAAATTCCCAACCTATAGTCCAAAATCCAAATACCTCAAGAGGGCAGACGGCTACACTGATTACAGCCCTATCTGGCTGAATGCCACTTATACTGAATTAGCCAAGCTGCAGTATGGGGGTAAGTGGGAAGCATACGGGATTACACACCTTAAGCAGGTATTCCAGAATGGGAAGCTTCGGACCTTTGTGGATTTGCAGGCAGAGTACAACCTACCTACTTCAATGCAGTTTTACTGTATACAACTTCAACATGCTGTCATAGTGCAGAGTAGGTCCTCAGAATGGCACGTATCCCCAACCCCAGTGTTTAGTCTCATCAGGGATGCTGAATCATCTAAGGGTTTCATTTCACAATGCTATGCCATATTACTACAATCCTATTTGAAGAAGCACCCCTTGAGAATCCGGGAAGAGTGGTAGAGGGATGTGGGCCAGCTGGACGGGGAGCAGTGGGAGGGGGTGTTTCAGGCGGTGGGCTCTTGCTCTCTGAATGTTTCACAAAGGCTGACTCAGCTGTACATATTATTGCGGATATACTATACACCTCACAGACTCCAGTTAATGAACCTGCAGCCAGAGTCCACATTCACACACTGTAAACGTGATCATGGGGATCTCATACACCTCTCAAAGTCAAAGTACTGACGTACGGTTATGTTGTTTTGCGTGAAGTGGTTAAAGACCAGTATGTTAGGGATGATGTAAAAGTTAGCATATAAATGTCTGACGTTTCTTATGGATATATTTTTGTGTGATGAGAATGCAATGCACTGTCTGGAACTGTAATAAAGGTACTGATTGTATACCTACCTTTTCCAATAAAAACTTTTTGTTGGATAAAAAAAAGTCTAGCACAACCAATTGCCTTCAGAAGTCACTTAATTAGTAAAAAGAGTCCACTTGTGTGTAATTTAATTTCAGTATAAATAAAGCTGTTCTGTGAAGCCCTCAGAGGTTTGTTAGAGAACCTTAGTGAGCAAACAGCATCATGAAGGCCAAGGAACACACCAGACAGATCAGGGATAAAGTTGTGGAGAAGTTTAAAGCAGGGTTAGGTTATAAAAAAAATATCCCAGGCTTTGAACATCTCACGGAGCACTGTTCAATCCATCATCCCAAAATGTAAAGAGTAAGGCACAACTGCAAACCTACCAAGACATGGCCGTCCACCTAAACTGAAGGGATGGGCAAGGAGAGCATTATTCAGAGAAGCAGCCAAGAGGCCCATGGTAACTCTGGAGGAGCTGCAGAGATCCACAGCTCAGGTGGGAGAATCTGTCCACAGGACAACTATTAGTCGTGCACTCCACAAAGCTGGCCTTTATGGAAGAGCTGCAAGAAGAAAGCCATTATTGAAAGAAAGTTATAAGAAGTCTAATTTGCAGTTTGCGAGAAGCCATATGGGGGGACAGCAAACATATGGAAGAAAGTGCTTTGGTCAGATGAGAAAAAAAATAACTTTTTGGCCTAAAAGCAAAACTCTATTGCCGCGTACACACGATCGCACATTCTGAAAAAATCCATGGTTTCTTTCCGACGGATGTTGGCTCAAACTTTTCTTGCATACACACGGTCACATAAATCTTGTCGGAAATTCCGATCGCCAAGAACGCGGTGACGTACAACACATACGACAAGCCGAGAAAAATGAAGTTCAATAGCCAGTGCGGCTCTTCTGCTTGATTCCGAGCATGCGTTGAACTTTGTGTGTCGGAATTGTGTACACACGATCGGACTTTATGACAACGGATTTTGTTGTCAGAAAATTTGAGATCCAGATCTCAAATTTTGTTTGTCGGAAATTCCGACGGAAAATGTCCGATGGAGCCTACACATGGTCGGAGTTTCCGACAACAAGCTCCCATCGAACATTTCCTGTCGGAAAATCCGACCGTGTGTATGCGGCATAAGAGTGGTGTCAAACTAACACTGCACATCACTCCGAACACCATGTTTCCTCAATGTGAAACATGGTGGTGGAAGCATCATGTTGTGGGGATGCTTTTCTTCAGCATGGACAGGGAAGCTGTTCAGAGTTGATGGGAAGATGGATGGCGCCAAATACAGTGCAACCTTAGAAGAAAACCTGTTATGCCGCGTACACACGAGTGGACTTTCCGGCATACTTGGTCCAGTGGACCAGAGTCCGCCGGACAATACGATCGCGTGTAGGCTTCGGCAGACATTTTTTTCCTAAAAGTCCGCCGAACCTAGATTTGAAACATGTTTTAAATCTTTCCGTTGGACTCAGTTCCTGATGGAAAGTCCGTTCGTCTGTATGCTGGTCCGACGGAAAGCCCGCTCGTCTGTATGCTGGTCCGACGGACCAGATACGACGCAAGGGCAGGGTATTGCATCTCGCGCTCGCTGTAATAGGAAAAACACATTTTCCTATTGCGGCGAGCGCGGGGCATACCAGGCCCTTAAGTCTGGTATGGATTATAAAGGGAACCCCCTATGCCGAAAAAACGGCATGGGGTCCCCCCTAAAATCCATACCAGACCCCGATCCGAGCACGCAGCCCGGCCGGTCAGGAAAGGGGGTAGGGACGAGCGAGCGCCCCCCCCTCCTGAACTGTACCAGGTCGCATGCCCTCAACATGGGGGGTGGGTGCTTTGGGGGAGGGGGGCGCCCTGCGGGGCCCCCCCCAAAGCACCTTGTCCCCATGTTGATGAGGACAAGGGCCTCTTCCCGATAACCCTGGCCGTTGGTTGTCAGGGTCTGCGGGCGGGGGGCTTATCGGAATCCAGGAGCCCCCTATAATAAGAGGGCCCCCAGATCCTGGCCCCCCACCCTATGTGAATGAGTATGGGGTACATGGTACCCCTACCCATTTACCTAGGGAAAAAGTGCCAATAATAAAACACACTACACAGGTTTTTTAAATAATTTATTAGACAGCTCTGGGGGGGTCTTCCTCTGGCTTCGGGGGTCTTCCTCCGGCTTCAGGGGTCTTCTTCCGGCTTCGGGGGTCTCTCCGGTTCCTCTTCTCCCTGCGTCCGGTTGGTTCTTCTCCGCTCTCTCTTGCCTCTTCTCCCGGTGTTCCAGTTCTTCTGCCGGCTCCTCCGCTGTCTTCATGCCGCTCTTTTGCCAGCAGAGGCCCGGACTTCGGGCTCCCGGATTCCGATAAGCCCCCCGCCCGCAGACCCCGACAACGAACGGCCAGGGTTGTCCGGAAGAGGCCTTCGTCCTCATCAACATGGAGACAAGGTGCTTTGGGGTGGGAAGCCCCGCAGGGCGCCCCCCTCCCCCAAAGCATCCACCCCCCCTGGTATGCCCCACGACGGGGCTCGCAAGGTGTCAATCTCGCCGATAAAAGCGGCGAGATTGACTTCCTTTTCTAATCCCGTCGTACCCGAGTTACGTTCAAAATGAACGGACTTGTCTGTGTGTGGGCAAGTCCGTTCATTCTGAAAGTCCGCCGTAACTCCGGCGAAAGTCCGTCGGAAAGACGGGTGGACTTAGCCTGCCGGAAAGTCCGGTCGTGTGTAGGCAAGTCCGTCCGTTCAGGTAGTCCGCCGGGAAGTCCGGCGGAAAGACCGTCGGACCAAGTCTGCTGGAAAGTCCGCTCGTGTGTACGAGGCATTAGATTCTGCAAAAGACTTGAGACTGGGGTGGAGGTTCACCTTCCAGTAGGACAACGCCCCTAAAAATACAGCCAGAGCTACAATGGAATGGTTTACATCAAAGCATATTCATGTGTTAGAATGGCCCAGTCAAAGTCCAGACCTAAATCCAATTGAGAATCTGTGGCAAAACTTGAAAATTGTTGTTCGCAGACAATCTCCATCCAATCTGACAGAGCTTGAGCTATTTTGCAAAGAAGAATAGGAAAAAATGTCACTCTCTACATGTGACAAACTGATAGAGACAACTTCAGCTGTAATGCCGCGTACACACAGTCGGACTTTTCGGCTACAAAAGTCCGACAGCCCGTCCGACAGACTTTCGACGGACTTTTGGCGGACTTGCGGCGGACTTGCGGCAGACTTTCTAACGAACGGACTTGCCTACATACGATCACACAAAAGTCCGACGGATTCGTACGTGATGACGTACACTGGATTAAAATAAGGACGTTGATAGCCAGTAGCCAATAGCTGCCCTAGCGTGGGTTTTTGTCCGTCGGACTAGCATACAGACGAGCGGATTTCTGGGTCCAGCGTAGTTACGACGTAAAGATTTGAAGCATGTTTCAAATCTAAAGTCCGTCAGATTTGCGGATGGAAAAGTCCGCTGAAAGTCCGGGGAAGACCACACACGATCGGATTGTCAGCCGGCTTTGGTCCGTCAGCGTCCGTCGGACTTTTGTAGACGAAAAGTCCGACCGTGTGTACGCCCCATTATTGCAGCGAAAGGTGGTTCTACAAAGTATTGACTCAAGGGGGCTGAATACAAATGCACGCCACAGTTTTCACATATTTATTTGTACAAAATTTTGAAAACCATTTATCATTTTCCTTCCACCTCACAATTTATGTGCCACTTTGTGTTGATCTATCACATAAAATCCCAATAAAATACATTTACGTTTTTGGTTGTAACATGACAAAATGTGTAAAATTTCAAGGGGTATGAGTACTTTTTCAAGGCACTGTACATGCCAGTATCCAGAGTAGACAGGGAGGAATCATTTATCTCTGTAAATGTCCTGCATGGAGAATGGAGAATGGACAGTGGAGGACCCTTCAATAATGCCTGTGCAAACCCTTCCTTACAAAGTGATGCTGCACATCATAACAGACAGAACTGTATGTGAAGTATTTTAATGGTTATGGTGTTGCAGACTACCAGAATACTATCATGTATGACTTTTATATATCATCACTTAAAAGATATAACAACTTACTATTAATATGCAGCATAGTGTCCAGTCCCGCTATAGGTATCGACCCCTTCACACCAACCACAGGCCGATTCACATGCCCCACAGTCTAATGTGTTTCACTCCATCCAGAGCTTTGTTTGTAGAGGCTCTGAAAGGAGTAAAACACATTAAGGCTGCAGGATAGATGGATGGGCTTGTGCTTGGAGTACTGTAATAAATATATGCAAGGTTTTTAATGGAGAGCATCTTTCTTTTTTTTTTGCTTGGAAGTGAGCTTACCATTTGTGATGTACAGCACAATTTTTCAATGCCTGTTTTTATTACTGCCTTTATTAAGTGTTTGGAAGGTCCTCACGTGGCTCTTCACTATGTACAGCCGTGGCCACATTTTTGAGAATGACACAAATAAATATTTTCATAAAGTCTGATGCTTTATTTTTTATGATGGCAATTTACATATACTCCAGAATGTCATGAAGAGTGATTAAATGAATTCCCTCTTTGCCATAAAAATGAATTTAATCCCATAAACATTTCCACTGCATTTGTGAAGAAGGCTTCAGGGCACCCAAGAAAGTCCAACAAGAGCCAGCACCATCTCCTACAGTTGATTCAGCTGTGGGATCTGGGCAACACCAGTGCAGAGCTTGCTCAAGAATGGCATCAGGCAGGTGTGAGTGCATCTACATGCACGGTGAAGCAAAGACTTTTGGTGGAAGGCCTGGTGTCAAGAAGGATAGCAAAGAGGCCACTTCTCCCCTGGAAAAACATCAGGGATAGACTGATATTCTGCAAAAGGTACAGGGATTGGACTGCTGAGGACTGGGGTAAAGTCATTTTCTCTGATGAATCCCCTATTTAATAGTTTGGAGCATCCAGAAAAAACCTTGTCTGGAGAAGAAAAGCGAAGCTCTACCATCAGTTCTGTCATTCCAACAGTAAAGCATCCTAAGACCATTCATGTGTAAGGTTGCTTCTCAGCCAAGTGAGTGGGCTCACTCACAATTTTGTCTAAGAACACAGCCATCAATAAAGGATGGTACAAAATCATCCTCTGTGAGCAACTTCTCCCAACCATCCAAGATCAGTTTGGTGACAAACAATGCCTTTTCCAGCATGATGGAGCACCTTGCCATAAGGCAAAAGTGATAACTAAGTGGCTTGGGGAACAAAACATGGAAATTTTGGGTCCATGGCCAGGAAACTCCCCAGACCTTAATCCCATTGAAAACTTGTGGTCAATCCTCAAGAGGCAGGTGAACAAAAAACCCCCCACAAATTCTGACAAGCTCCAAGCATTGATTATGAAAGAATGGGCTGTCATCAGTCAGGGTGTGGCCCAGAAGTTGAATGAAAGCATGCCAGGGCGAATTGCAAAGGTCTTGAAAAAGAAGGGACAGCACTGCAAATATGGTCTCTTTGCATAAACTTAATGTAATTGTCAAAAAAGCCTTTGACACTTATGAAATGCTTGTAATTATACTACAGTATACCATTGTAACATCTGACAAAAGATCTAAAAACATTAAAGCAACAGACTTTGTGAAAATTGATATTTGTGTCAATCTCAAAACGTTTGGCCATGGCTGTATAGCAGGGTTCTCAAACTGGCAGCACTCCAGCTGTTGCGGAACTACAAGTCCCATCATGCCTCCGCCTGTGGGAGTCATGCTTGTAACTGTCAGCCTTGCAATGCCTCATGGGACTTGTAGTTTTGCAACAGCTGGAGGGCCGCCAGTTTGAGACCCCTGCTGTATAGGAACATAGATATTGCTTCTGATGAGGTAGGCAATGTGCTTAAATTGAACACAGAACTTCAAGCTTCGTCTTGAGGAAGCACAGATGTGCTACTTTATTGTCAACATAAAACTCATCAACTTTGGCATATACACTTTTGCATAGTTAAGCCAACTTATTGTAGGTCTCATTGTGCCTGTTCCTGTCCACCTACTCTTTAGATTTAACCTTCCACAAGCAAGTCATAGATCTGTACTGTTTGCCCCGCACGGGCCCCCCTCAGCCTGGGGCCTTTAAGTGTGTGTGGGGGGGGGGGAGCACCGGACACAGAGGTGCTATGGGAAGCATTACGTCATCGCAATCATGTGATTGCAGGCAAGCAAATCTATAAGGTGGTGTTTAGACTGGCCATGGAGCGCAAAGCTTTGAGCTCTCCGCACTCCCACCCTGGCATTGTGTCCTGTGGTGGTCAGTGATTGGCGGGTCCATAGGACGTAGCTTTTATTGGACCCACCAATCACTTCCATTTTTTTGAGTGACTCATCCTGGCTGGTCCGATGGAACATGAGACATGAGCAGAGGAGTGAGCCGGTGATAGGGACTTATCACTGAAGAAGCTGCTAGGAGGTAAGATTAAGCAGAGCACACTTGTGTTGTGCTCTCAGACCTGTAGTGTGATCGCAGCAGCTGCCTGTGTAGTGGATCTGGGGAGGAGGAGGGGGGGGAGTGCATAGGCGGTGAAGGGTTGAGAAGCTTTTAGCTCATTCCCGGGACAGTACATCTGGATGGGGCTGCTAGTGTTAAATGTGTGGCAAATAGGGGAGGGGCAGCCAGGCACACAGTGGGTAATGTTATGCTAGTTGTTCGGGCTGTCCTCTCCTCTCACCCGGCTGCATTTACTCCCAGTCTGAGAGCAGAGATCAGAGCTTTTCCCTGGCAGGGGGGATCTGATCATACTGGATGGCATGGTAACATTGTGCTGGGAGAACAGGAGATGACAGCAAGAGGGGAAGACAAGCTTCCTTCACTGTACACTGATCTGTGCTGGATCAGAACACTGACAGGCAGAGGCGTAGCTAGAACCTTCAGGGCCCTGGTGCAAGATATCATGAAGGGCCCCCCGACCTCCGACCTGAGCCATTCCCTCCGAGCCCAAAGCCGTTCCAACTGATCCCATGATCCTTTACGGCCCACAGCGGATCCCTTTCAAATTTTGTGCAGTCTTTCAGTCTTGATCTTCGTCATGGTGGCGGAAGGCCAGGGCCCAGTCACAAGTGCGACCTTTGCAACCCTAGTTCGGCCAGTGGTGTCAGTGTGGACTGGGAATGTCAGTCAGTAGGGCAGTGGACGTGGTCAGTAGGGTGGTGGATGTGGTCAGTAGGGCAGTGGACATGGTCAGTAGGGCGGTGGACGGGGCCAGTAGGGCAGAGAATGGGGTCAGTAGTTTTTTTTTGTTTTTTTTTAAATTATTTTTTAACATTCTATTTTATAATTTTTTTTTTATAGTTTTTTTTTCTTTTTACAGTTTTTGATGGGAGGGAGGCAGTGGAGGGCAGTGTGGGGGGACAGCATAATGGGAGGGGGGGTAGTATGGGAGGGAGCTGAGTGATAGCAGCACACCTGGAACACTATACTCGCTGGGCAGTGCATTCTTTTACGCTCTGCTGTGACAGAGAGTTTGTGGCTTACCAGGAGCGGCCTTGGGCAGGGAGCTTTTCTCCTACCATTCCGACGGCAGGAACAGCCTTGAGACAGGAGCGGGAGCCGGGTTGGGGGGCGGAGCTGGCGGTCTTGGGTACGGATGACTGCTTGCCTCTTGGCTGGATAGGAGGGTGGGCGGGGCTGCAGCCGTTGAAAGACCTGCAGGAGACAGGAGAACATAGGAGATCGGTTCTCCTATATGTCGCCCTGCCAGGCCCTCTTATCCAGCCTGGTGCTAGCTGCATCCAGAGTGTAAAGTCAAGAGGCAAGCAGTCTTCCGTACCTAGGACTGCTAGCTCCTCCTAGCTCCTCCTTCCAGCTCTGCCCCCCGACTCCAGCTCACACAAGTGTATACAAAACTGACAGGGGAGCTGCACGGCCCCCCGCAGCCTGGGGCCGAGTCGCGATCGCAACTCTTGCACCCTTTATAGCTACGCCCCTGCTGACAGGCAGATCTACCATCTTCTGATCATTAAATATCTCCTTCCTTGCTGCATCCATCTACCCACTCATCCATCCACTATCCACCCATCCATCCTCCCACCTACTCACCTACCTGTCCACCCATCCCTGCAAATCCCTTCTAGCTGGTTTTGTATATTCTGACTATCCCTTCTCTTTTCTATATGAAAGCAGTTTATTTATTGGTATTGTCCTAAAGCTGACCATACTCTGTCCAATCCCCTTTTTCAGCAGACCATACACCATACAGTCTGTGCAATCAACTATAGATCTGCAAACTACTATGTAGTGCAAGAGCCTGCCTTGGGGAGGAGGGTTGCAAGTGAGGGAGCCGGGTCTGTTTTGCGCCCCCCCTAAAATTTTGACCACTAGCCGCCACTGGTCAAGTGGAATTAAGATTGTCCACTCACATGCTGCTATGTGTGGATAGGATCCTGGATGCATGGTTCAACAACAAACTCCTGGCCAGGGAGAAAGGAAGTAGATGTAACAGCTGGGTAAAAACTGGAGGAGCACCCTAGATGAGGAGAGCCGCCCGTAGCCGCTGCTGACAACCAGGAAACCGCCAGACCATGCAGGATGACAGACCCACTAGCAGCTAGGAGAACACTGCACCTGGCGAAAGAGAAAGGTGGTGGTTGGGAATGGCACCTGGCATAGCTGGCGGGAGGGAAAGGAGGAGGCAAAGGGCAGAAGTGACAGCAGGCAGGAGAGGAGGAGGCAGGGATAGCTGAAATGTCTTTGATTGTTAAAGCTCAGTTATGCCGACATTTTTTTTTTTAAAGTCAGCAGCTACAAATACTGCAGCTGCTGACATTTAAAATATGGACACTTACCTGTCCAGGGCTCCCGCGATGTCCTGACCTGAAGCTGATTTATCCCTCGGCTCTCCCACCACCATCTTCGGTAAGGGAATCAGGTAGTGAAGCCTTGCGGCATCCTCACTGGTCGCTGCTGTCTTCTGGGACCTGTGTGTCTCCCAGAAGACACTGGGAAGTGGGAGCAAATACCTGGATTAGACAGGTATCTGCTCCCCCCTCCTCCCTAAAAGGTGTCAAATGTGAAACCGGAGGGGGGTAGGAATCCGAAAAGCGAAATTTCCATTTTTGGATGGAACGCCGCTTTAAGGACACGGTGGCCCCACTCTTTAACAACCGATATTTGCCGGCTTTCTTTTGTTACATTCCCCTGTTGACAGCTGAAAAAACCGAACCTGAAGGTATTGGTTTCTAGTATCGTAGCATTTGCACGAGTACTGATATTCGTGCAAATGCTTAGTATCGGCACCGATACTGATATCAGTATCAGTGCAACCCTACTTACTATAGGTCCATAGTTATCTGAATTAAGACAAACGTTGGGATTCTTCTTCTAAAGAATGTTCCTGCAGATGGCCTTAACACAAAGTTTCACATAAAAGAACATTCTGTTTTGGAAACATTTGCCAAATGTACAAATGTCAGGAGTCTCTGACCCTCATTTTGTGCTGATGCTACATGTTTCTGCAGCACAGATAGCACAATGAAGAATGAGCATCATGGTTCTCATGGCAAAAAAAACTGAGGAAAATGTAAGCCTCACCTATGAGCCTGAGTGGGATTGGAGATATGGTGCATGTCCTGAAGAAGCAAAATTATGACAGCAACCTGGCAAAATATTCCAGACAATTCACCATAATAGAGAAGCTTTGAAAAGTGTGCCATGTGCTGACAATGTTGTTTGCACTGGCATGCTCTGTATTTCCTTTACTTTTTAGATCTTGTATACTTCCTCCGCGACAAGCAGCCTGTATATATACTGTACTTTATTATTTGATTTGTCTAGTGTTAACATACAGTGTAATCTCTCCTTGCTATTCCCACATCGCTGAACCTTTATCCAAGGTAGGCATTGTAAACTTCATCTCAAGCGCCTACGGTCTTGTTCTCCAGGGTGCCATTTATTGCACAGAGAAAAAGAACTGCAAAGGCACAGCAGGCAGAGCTGAAGCATGCTGTTATTGAAGCTGACATCACTGATCAGTGACATTGGAGCATGACACGCTTGTGACAGAAACGTGTATTAAATGAGGTTTCCAGCACAGGTTTTTGCAAAGGCATACACTTTAGTTTATAAAATAGAGCAGAGGTAGGGTGCTACTACCCAAAAAGATCTGAATTTTTTCCTTTCAGAGCTACCTGGGTGCGGAAAGGCAGTCGCACAGCTGCAATAGCAATCATAAGAAAATGGTCTGCAACTCCTTGCTTGCTCTTTAAAGAGGTTGTAAAGCTCGAAAAAAAAAAAAAAAACTCTACAAGACAAAGGCATAATGAGCTAGTATACATCGCATAAAATATTTACCTTAGAACGATGCCCTGGATCGGCGTCGGACCTCTGAGTACAACGCAGACATCTTCCTCTGGAGTTATTTCCGTGTTCGCAGCTCCGGCGCTGGGATTGGCCAGTGTCCCGATGCCGTCACTCCTGCACATGCACAACTCCTGAAGAAATGGCACCAGAGGCCAGTTTCTTCAGTGCGCATGTGCCGATGACATCGGCAGCAGGGCATACAGGGGGGATGGAAAGTATTCAGACCCCCTTAAATTTTTCATTCTTTGTTATATTGCAGCCATTTGCTAAAATCATTTAAGTTAATTTTTTTTCCCTCATTAATGTACACACAGCACCCCATACTGTTAGAAAAACACAGAATTTTGACATTTTTGCAGAATTATTAAAAAAGAAAGACTGAAATATCACATGATCCTAAGTATTCAGACCCTTTGCTCAGTATTTAGTAGAAGCACCCTTTTGATCTAATACAGCCATAAGTCTTTTTGGGAAAGATGCAACAAGTTTTTCACACCCGGATTTGGGGATCCTCTGCCATTCCTCCTTACAGATCCTATCCAGTTCTGTCGGGTTGGATGGTAAATGTTGGTGGACAGCCATTTTTAGGTCTCTCCAGAGATGCTCAATTGGGTTTAAGCCAGGGCTCTGGCTGGGCCATTCAAGAACAGTCACGGAGTTGTTGTGAAGCCACTCCTTCATTATTTTAGCTGTGTGCTTGGGGTCATTGTCTTGTTGGAAGGTAAACCTTCGGCCCAGTCTGAGGTCCTGAGCACTCTGGAGAAGGTTTTCGTCCAGGATATCCCTGTACTTGGCCGCATTCATCTTTCCCTTGATTGCAACCAGTCGTCCTGTCCCTGCAGCTGAAAAACACCCCCACAGCATGATGCTGCCCCCACCGTGCTTCACTGTTGGGACTGTATTGGACTGGTGATGAGCAGTGCCTGGTTTTCTCCACACATACCACTTAGAATTAAGGCCAAAAAGTTCTATCTATCAGAGAATCTTATTTCTCACCATCTTGGAGTCCTTCAGGTGTTTTTTAGCAAACTCCATGCGGGCTTTCATGTGTCTTGCACTGAGGAGAGGCTTCCGTCGGGCCACTCTGCTATAAAGCCCCGACTGGTGGAGGGCTGCAGTGATGGTTGACTTTCTACAACTTTCTCCCAACTCCCGACTGCATCTCTGGAGCTCAGCCACAGTGAGTGGGTTCTTCTTTACCTCTCTCACCAAGGCTCTTCTCCCCTGATAGCTCAGTTTGGCCGGAAGGCCAGCTCTAGGAAGGGTTCTGGTCGTCCCAACCGTCTTCCATTTAAGGATTATGCAGGCCACTGTGCTCTTAGGAACCTTAAGTGCAGCAGAAAATTTTTGTAACCTTGGCGAGATCTGTGCCTTGCCACAATTCTGTCTCTGAGCTCTTCAGGCAGTTCCTTTGAGCTCATGAATCTCATTTGCTCTGACATACACTGTGAGCTGTAAGGTCTTATATAGACAGGTGTGTGGCTTTCCTAATCAAATCCAATCAGTATAATCAAACTGGGGTCTGAATACTTAGGACCATGTGATATTTCAGTTTTTCTTTTTTTTAAAAACTGCAAAAATGTCAACAATTCTGTTTTTCTGTCAATATGGGGTACTGTGTGTACATTAATGAGGAAGAAAAATGAACTTAAATGATTTTAGCAAATGGCTGCAATATAACAAAGAGTGAAAAATTTAAGGGGGTCTGAATACTTTTCGTCCCCACTGTATACTGAATATCTCCTAAATTATGCAAGTTTAGGATATATTCAAGGTACCTACAAGTAAGCCTTGTTATAGGCTTACCTGTAGGTAAAAGTTGTGTAACAGGGTTTACAACCACTTTAAAATCTTCAAAAATGTACAGTAAAACCTTGGATTGTGAGCATAATTCGTTCCAGAAGCATGCATGTAATCCAAAGCACTTGTATATCAAAGCGAATTTCCCCATAAGAAATAATGGAAACTCAGATGATTTGTTCCATAACCATTTATTCATAAGTCCTTCAGTTTAAAGTTCATATAAAAGTATCATAGCAATGTGATAGGTGGTGTAACCATAAAATTGCCATCCACAAATGGCAGCCTCCAAAAGGCGATTAGAAGCAAAAACCAGCAGGAGCTACAGAGTATAAAAGAAAGGCGCCTCTAAGTGTAGCAATATGGTTACATTTAATGAAGGTCTATGTGGACAGCTTTACCCTGGATGCCTGCATACATTTAGCAACTCACAGTGATGATTAATTGATGATTAAAAGAGGCACATCTAAGTATGCACGCATCCAGGGTAAAGCTGTCCACATAGACCATCCTCCATACCGCCGGCTCTCACCGCTGTCAGTCTGTAATCGTGACCAGGAAGACTACCCTGCAGTAGAGCGATTGAACCACTTGTGGAGCACAGTGTGGAAGGGACAACGTCGATGGCGGTGAGGAGGATGGTCTATGTGGACAGCTTTACCTCAGATGCCTGCATACTTAGATGTGCCTGTTTTAATCATCAACCATGTGACTTGCTAAATGATGTACTTTCATTAAATGTAACCATATTGCTAAACTTAGAGGCACCTCGCTTCTCTTTTATACTCAGCTGTAACATGACGCTACTTGTATATCAAGACATCGCTTGTATATCAAGTCAAAATTTATTTTAAAAAATGTTGCTCGTCTTGCAAAACGGTCTCAAACCAAGTTACTTTCAAACCAAGGTTTTACTGTATTCATACTCCATAAAAGACAACAGACAGAAGATGTAAATGTGTTTCAGCCTTGTGGGCCTTGTTCACTACACATGCCATGTACAAAATATACTTTAGTTTATGCAGTATAGTAATCGCTGCTTTTTTTCTGTTTCTTTTATAAAAGTACAACATAAGTAAGAAATCAAGTGCAAAGTAGATTTCTAGGAGTTGCAGAAATTATTGCTACTTTATAATATGGTGTCTAATAATTTTGTCTAATAATGTAAGTATGGCTAAAGCTTTTTTGGGTCACATAAGTAGACTTATTTTCATTCTTCTGTGAATCAGAGTTAGTTGATAATGAACTATGGCCCGCTGTCAGCTGACAGAGAAGAGCTTAGCCAGACATTGGAAGGATCCCAACAATGTTGTCAGAATCCACCTGGCTGCCTGATTGGCAGCTGGCTCTGCCTTTTAGCATACAGCTGAGAGACAGACCCAGCCACTCTCAGCTTGGAGCTCCAGTGAGAGCACAGAGAGTAATGACTGACACTCACCCCTCTCCTCTCAGAGCATGTGATCACTCAGTTTTCAGTCTTAGAGCCAGTGTGGGACAGCTGCATCGTGACACCGAAGCTCTAGCATAGAGATAAGTATGAATGTTTTTTTTTTTTTTACTTATCCCATACTTCAATTTTTTTTAGCTTGTCATTAAGACTCCCATTAACATTTTGAGGTTCTTTAGTCTTTTCATTATTTCACTTATTGTCTTCTCTTTAAAAATAAAATGTATTGAGTATGGGGTTTGAGACACAGGTTCACTGCCATCTCCTTCTATAATTTGCAGCTTTGTTGATCTGTAATAAAGTGTAATGGGAAAACAAGCATTATTAAATGTCTGTTTTTTTTTTTTTTTTTTTTTCGCCATCTGTATCCCAGTGTAGTTTTTCCTTCACTTCCTATACCATAGCCAAACAGGAAGTGGGAGGAAATCCCTGCAAATTAAAGGAATTCCTTGGGGACCCCCGAGTAACCAAAACTAGTGACCCCATTGGAAGATTTCCCCTCTATTAACTTTCTGGGGACAACCCAAAATTAGGAATTTTCTTTTACTTTCAATGATAATGGTAAACAGGACAAATAGAGAGGACGAGTCTCCTTAACGGTGGCACAGACAGCAATTAATACTGACAGGGGTTCTAATCCCTCTCCACTCTATCCAAAACGGAAAAAAAAAAAGTTATGCCTTTAGTTATACTTTAACCTCTTGCCGACCAACCGCCGCAGTTATACTGAGGCAAGTTGGCTCGGCTGCGCAAATTGCCGTAGGTGTACGTCAGTTCGTGCACAATGTTCTGTGGGCATGCGCCAAATGGCCAGCGAGGGAAGCCAATCAGTGGGTTTGTCGGCTGCCCGCGATCGTTCCCCGCAGAGACAGAATGGGGATCTGCCTCTGTAAACAAGGCAGATCTCTGTTCTGACAGGGGATGACACAGGATCTTGTCGTCCTGCTATGCAGAAAGACGGATCTGTGTGTTGTCCCAGACAGCCCACCCCCCCCCACACAGTTAGAAACACACTGAGGGAACACATTTAACCCCTTGATCACCCCTGTTAATCCCTTCCCTGCCAGTGTCATTAGTACATTGTCAGTGCATATTTTTAGCACTGATCAATGTAATAATGTCACTGGTTCCCCAAAAAAAAAGTTTAAAAAATGTCAGATAGGTGTCTTACCTGTCCGCTGCAATGTCGCAGTCCCTGCTAAAAATCACTGATCACCGCCATTACTAGTAAAATAAAAAATGTCAAATCTTTCCTCTATTTTGTAGATGCTGTAATTTTTGCGCAAACCAATCAATATATGCTTATTGGATTTTTTTTTTTTTTTACCAAAAATATGTAGCAGAAACCATATTGGTCTAAATTTATGAAGAATGTCAATTTTTAAAAAAAAATTTTTACTGGGTATGTTTTATAGCAGAAGGTAAAAAAAAAATATTGTGTCTTTTTAAAAATTGTTGTTCTTTTTTTGTTTATAGTGAAAAAGAATAAAAACCGCAGAGGTGATCAAATACCACCAAAAGAAAGCCTGAAAGAGCGAGAGCACATGTCCCACTGGGGGAGATTTACTAACACTGGAGCACTCAGAATCTGGTGCAGTTGTGTATGGTAGCCAATCAGCTTCTAACTTCAACTTGTTCAATTAAGCTTTGGCAATAAAACCTGGAAGCTGATTGGTTTCTATGAAGAGTTGCACCAGATTCTGCACTCTCCAGTTTTAATAAATAACCCCCCCATGGAAGAACTATTGCTATTCCAGACCAGAAGCAGGGGTTACTATATTAGACAAGTGTTCCTATATTAATAGTTTACTATTGTTGCCCAAAGCTTCTGGGTGTATATCTGGTGACAGAAATATATCTGATCTCTTGCTGGTATCTCACATGCCCTATACCAGATAGTATGGTCTGTGACCCAGTCTGCGCTTGTAGTGGTCACCTTGCTGTAAGCTAGAAGTTGAATCGGTCTGTTTCAAGAGTTTATTTACAGCGCCTGTTGGATTAGTTAACTCCTTCCCTTTGTCTAGGATTCTAAAGCTAGCTTTAGTTCAGGGCTCAAACGCCAACATCGGCTAGAGCCAGGTCAGGCATCTGCTGGCCACTTAATAGTTGGAGGATCGGTTACATGACAAATTAGACACTACTAAGTGCAGAATAGATATGCTGACCCTGAGTTCCAGTGCCACACCACGGTTTCGGCTGGTGAAAAGCTGCGTTCCAGGCTGGTTGGACAAGAGCTCGATGGTGTGTCTGTCACGCCAGCTCTTGTCTTCAGGTCTTCATAATCATCCTCAGGGGCTCCTGTAACTGGACTTGCTGAACTGCTGCAACATTCATCTGAAGGTATCGCTATTAATAACTACTGTATATACAGTATACCCAGCTATACAGTGCATCTGGAAAGTATTTACAGCGATTCACTTTTTCCCATATATTATGTTACAGCCTTATTCCAAAATGTATTCATTATTTTCCTGAAAATTTTACAAACAATACCCCATAATAACAACAAATTTCTTTCAAATCTTTACAAAAATTAAAAACAAAATAAATCCCATATACATAAATATTCACAGCCTTTGCTCAATTCTTTGTTGAAGCACCTTTGGCACCAATTACAGCCTCAAGTCTTTTTAAGTATGATGCCACAAGCTTGGCACACCTATTTTTGGGCAGTTTCTCCTAGCGGTGCACCAAAATTTTGTCCGCCAAAAAATATTGGCTGAAAACTGTTTTCGGCCTGAGGCCAAGAGAAAAAAAAAAGGTGCCGACAATCGGACCAAAAAGGAGGCGGGGTCCACCCTGGGTGACACACATTGCGGGAATGTCATCTATCCTCCCCTCCCTCCTCCTCAGGCAGATCGCTGCATCTCCCTGTGTCAAGGAGCTGAATTGTCCAGGGGCTGCAGTAGCAACCTCCCGCCTCGTGTGATAGACAGCACACTGCTCCAATTCCAGGACATTGAATCGGTGTGACGTATCACAGGAGATGCGACATTGTTACTGCGGCAGCCCGGCCCAGGCTGCATCTGACAAGTAGGCTGTATCTAACAGCACTGGTAAGCTGAATCTGACAGGCACTGGTGAGACTGCATTTGATGGACACTGGTGAAGCTGCATTGATCTCTGGTATCATGTCTGCAGTCTCTGACCATTTCCTGTATCAGGACTCTTAGAGGTGCACCGAACGGAAATTTTCCTAATACTATTAGCGGTATGTTTAAGTTTAAGTAGGAGATTGCAGGCATGATACAAGAGATGGTTAGAGACTGAGGACATGATACAAGAGATGGTCAGAGATTGCAGACTGCATTTTTTTTTTATAGCTTTTCTTGCACCAAAAAGGTGCCAATAATGACCAATCAATTCATATTAATTGATGATATTAGAAAGTCAACTATAAAATACAATTATATACAAAAACAAATATTTTTTAAAAATTCGACTTCAGTTTGCGGCTAGGTGCATCCTGCATTTCAGTACCAAAATTTCCATTCAGTGCACCCCAAGTCCCTCCCTTTCTTCTTTGCAGGACCTCTCAAGCGCCATCAGGTTGGATGGAGAGTGTCGGTGCACAGCCATTTTCAGATCTCTCCAGAGACGTTCAATCAGTTTCAAGTCTGGGCTTTGGCTGGGCCACTCAGGGACATTCACAGAGTTGTCCTGTAGCCACTGCTTTGTTACCTTGGCTGTGTGCTTAGGGTCTTTGTCCTGTTAGAAGATGAACCTTCGCCCCAGTCTGAGGTCCAGAGCGCTCTGGAGCAGGTTATCAAGGATGTCTCTGTACATTACTGCATTCATGTTTCCCTCAATCCTGACTAGTGTCCCAGTTCCTGCCGCTGAAAAACATCCCCACAGCATGATGCTGCCACCGCAATGCTTCAATGTAGGGATGGTATTGGCCAGATGATGGGCGGTGCCTCTTTCCTCCAGCCATGACACTTGCCATTCAGGCCAGAGGGTTCAATCTTTGTTTCATCAGACCAGAGAATTTTGTTTCTCATGGTCTGAGAGTCCTTCAGGTGCCTTTTGGCAATCAGAGTAACCATTGGGTTCTTGGTCACCTCCCTGACTAAGGCCCTTCTCCACTGATCGCTATTAGGCCCACTCTAGGAAGAGTCCTGGTGGTTCCAAATTTCTTCTATTTACAGATGATTGATGCCACTGTGCTCACTTCAATGCTGAAGGAATTTTTCTGTACCCTTACCCAGATCTGTGCCTCGATACAATCCTGTCTTAGAGGTCTAGAGACAATTCCTTGGACTTCGTGGCTTGGTTTGTGCTCTGACATGCACTGTTATCTGTGGGACATTAGATAGGCTTGTGCCTTTCCAAATCATGTCCACTCAACTGAATTTACCACAGGTGGACTCCAATCAAGTTGTAGAAACATCAAGGATGATCAGTGGAAACAGGATGCACCTAAGCTCAATTTTGAGTCCCATGGCAAAGGCTGTGAATACTTATGTACATATGATTTCGTTTTATATTTGCACAGATTTCAAACAAACTTCTTTCACATTGTCATTATGGGGTATTGTTTGTAGTATTTTGAGGAAAATAATGAATTTAATCCATTTTGGAATAAGGCTGTAACATAACAAAATGTTGAAAAAGCAAAGGGCTGTGAATACTTTCTGGCGGCCCTGTATGTGTACAATTTCACTAGGGCTCTTGTTGGGTTCTTTGCTGATAATACTAGTTTGTTTATTGGATGTATGTACTTATATTAATCTTTTCTAATATAAAGCCTGTATGATATTTTTTTTCATACTGGTGTGCATCTATTGTATATGCTGGTTGCAGTAATTCCTCTGCTCCCAATCACTTTAATTAGATTACTGGTTAATTTCCCAGGAAGTGAATCCCCTCTGTTCACAGAGACCACGTTCTGGTCAGAGGAACCGCCAGTTTTATTATCAAACTCCTCCAGTTACCAAAAGCTCTGGTGCTTTTATTTACTTACAGGTCTAAACACAAAATCCCGTTTGGGGAGGGCCATTTCTCAAAAACTCACGCAAAAAAAAGGCTACATAGGGATGCATTATTCTGAGACAGTTGGGTCATACTGCCACTATTAGGAGGAAATAGACACTAGCAAACAACTACCATCATGGCTCAAGTTTTGTAAAACAAAAAAAAAAACAAAAAAAAAAAAAAAAAAGCAGTAATCACATTTTATTCCTCATTCATTAGGAGACACAAGATCCAGGCATTTGGAGACAAATGGGATTTCTAAAAGATGTCCAGCTGAGAGGTGGGCAAAAACAGGAAAAAAATGGTAACAGGCTCAAAAAACAACAATAGAAAATACAACTAAAAGGCTGCCTAAAAGGACCAAACCCCAAAGATAGCATCGGATATGGCCTAAATATCCACCTGGTAAAGCAGAGAGAACATGTGAATAGATTGCAACCTGATACACAAGCTTGAGGTCGAAGCGCCAAAAAACCGACAGACCTTGTCAAGTAAGCTTTGAAATGGGTTCACATATCAAAGCCTCCCTTGTATGTATGGGCATCCACCCACTCCTGGGTTACCAGATAATATTGATACTTCAACAGCTGAGCTTCCAATTACACAAATGCCCATCATATTCAGCACGCACCAGGAATGTCAGTCCCAAATTTATGAAGCTCTAAAGGGCTTTTGTTACCGCTCCCTAATCAGTTCTTCAGGTAATCACATATAGCAATAACCTTACGCTGTTCTTTCTCCTAGGGTTTGGGAGATTTTGGGGCCCAGGGTTTGCAACTGAACTGGCCCCTGGCTTGAGTTTGGCGTTGAAGGCCAGGGTAACGAAAGGAACTTGTCTTGACCCCAGAGGGGAAAAGAATCTTTCCAGTTTGTGGTTTAGGCTTCTTTTACTGGGGACAAATTGGTAGTTTTATCCGACGATATACGTTGGCACAATGGCATGGTTGCGCAAATGTACGTACCTGTATGTCCACTTTAAATTGCGGGCTAGTGGGCACATGCCCATGGACTCTATGTCCGCCGGTGGCCCGCGATCGTGACACGGAGAGGCAGAATGGGGAGATGCCTATGTAAACAAGGCATTTCCCTGTTCTGCCTAGCAACATGACAGGGGATCTACTGCTCCCTGTCATCGGGAGCAGTGATCTCCTCTGTCATGTCCTAGTGAGCCCATCCCCCCCCCCTACAGTTAGAACACACTGAGGGAACAGTGTTAACCCCTTGATCGAACCCTAGTGTTTAACCCCTTCCCTGCCAGTGTCATTTACACAGTAATCAGTGCCATTTTATAGCACGGATTGCTGTATAAATGTCACTCCTCCCAAAATAGTGTCAAAAGTGTCCGATGTGTGCGCTGCAATGTTGCAGTCACGATAAAAATCGCAGACTGCCGCCATTAAAAAAAAAAAAAAAAAATTAATAAAAATGCCATAAATCTATCCCCTATTTTGTAGAAGCTATAAAACTTTTGCGCAAACCAATATATGCGCTTATTGCGATTTTTTTGTACCAAAAGTATGTAGAAGAAGAATACTTATCGGCCTAAACTGAGGAAGAAATTCATTTTTTTTTATATTTTTTGGGGGATATAGCAAAAAAAAAAAAAGTTTTTTTTTTTTCAAAATTGTCGCTCTTTGTTATAGCCCAAAAAATAAAAACCCACAGAGGTGATCAAATACCACCACAAAAGAAAATCAATTTTGTTTGGGTGCAACGTCGCACGACTATGCAATTGTCAGTTAAAGCGACGCAGTGCCGTATCGCAAAAAAAATGCTCTGGTCAGGAAGGGGGTAAACGCTACCAGGTCTTTTGATATTATTACTGTATCATATAAAACCTAAACCAACACAAAAGAAAATGAGACACAGAAAAGAAAAGCAATACAAAGCATGTTGATTCTTTGCAATGTATTTTTTGTTTTTATTTTTGCATTGAATCTGAAGTTAAATCTATAAAAAGTCACATATATAACAGAAGAATTAAAGAAATGATGGGTATCAAATCAAAACCATTATATCTGTGGAACGCCATCAACTTTCATAAATATTTATTAATCATACCTACAGAATAGATTGTAATATATCAAAAAAGAAAATTCAAACTTCCACAAACAAATGGTAAACCCTCCCAAATGAATTGCACTTAAATCTGTGTTATTTTTGTTTTCTTTTAGAGCAGCTCTTTATTTCACTACAGGAGACGACATCAGTTTTAAACATGTTACAAACCTTGGATAATGAAGGGATTTTTGTTTACCCACTGTAGTTTCTTTTTCTTGTCGTGTACATTGGGACACCCCAGAGGTCAATCTCCCAACAATGCATAGGAGAAAAAGGAAAATCGTGTAACTTCCACGCCTCCTGCTGATATTACCACTGAGGATTTATACATTAGATTAAATTTAGCTATTATGAGTCCACCAAATTTAAAAACATGAAGTGAATCACATGGTTCCTGTGTGGATGATCAAGCAATTATGAAATTATTTGTGCAAGAGAAAAAAAAAAAATAAAAAACACCCTTTTAAAATGTAGTTATCGTTGTAGGTCAATAAGGCTTTCCAATACATAAAATGCATTATGTAACTTCAGTGTTTTGAGATGGTGTTTCCCCACTGATATCCCAACTGCTTAAACGGTCTCTGCCCATCTACAAATTTTTGCAAACCCCGATGGCTGGATACGGAGCAACAACGGGAGACAAAAGTGTGAGCAACAGAGAAGAGAATGCAAGGGAATTTTAGGATTTTCTAAGCCATGCTTACGTTAAGTTTCTTAATAGTGCTCCAGTCGTATCCACTTTATACAGTACAGTTTTCCACACGCTTTTAAAATCTTAACATTTTGGTTAGATTTCTCCTGTTGATCTGAGTAGGACTAAAATGTCCAGGCAATCATGCAAAACGTGATGCTTAGAATTCGCCCTCTGCACTTTTACACCACTGTTTTTAATCTGGCACATCCCCACTGTGCAAATATTTCTAATCTGGCACTTTATTCCACAAACCTCCAAAGAAAGAAGCTATCCAATTACACTGACATACAATCTAGCCTAAACTTAAAAATGTACAGCAAATTAACAATTTACATGGGGAAAAAAAATTGCATTTCTGAATCTATTCCCAAATGAGAATATAACCCCTTTCTTTAGTGCTATTTTACAGAATTTGCTAAATTAAAACATGTAAAAACAAATATTTTAGACTCTATACATACACACCTTACTCCCACATAACAAAGGGGAACAGATTAAAAAGGTGCACCATAGGTTCATCAAAACTGAAAAGATAACAGGAATATATTATCGATTACCTGTTATTTAGGCATCCAAAAACTATTTCGTAGAACATTAGGCTGGTCAGTATTGAAATCTCGGCATATGGGTTATTAAACATACAGATTTGGAGAACCAACAATATGTGTTCCACATTTCATAACAGTCATGTGCTGTATCCATATTTAGTGGATATACAACACTAGATCCTACCAACCATGTTGAAAAATGATTGGTTAAATGCTGCTCTTTCTGAAGGTGTTCAGATAAGATCAACTTAAGACAACAGAAATGCTAATAAAAAATAATAAATTACAGAATTTTAATTGCTTTTGTTGATCCCTGCCTTGAGGGGCCTGCACCATATTGCCATATACAGAGTAAGCCCCTTGTACTGAACTTGGGGGTGATATATACACATACAGCCTTGATACATTCCAAAAGATCCAGAAAGGAGTATAACCATCAAAAGGCTACTCCCAACCCAACCAGCATTATACTTTTTACCAATGTACCAAATAAATGAACTGTCTAAAAAACTGTCATCACACTCCGGTGTACAAAGATAGAAAATAAATGTACAATAAAAAGATGGGATAAATTAAAAGAGGCTTCTTCGTCTTAAACTCTTCTCCAGCTAATAAGGATGCAGCACTGTAAGCAGCCCAGAACACACCAAAGAGCTGCAACAGAAAAAAACAGAACATTAATATGATCTCCAAACAGCTAAAGCATTGACACTCTCGCATTTATATACGCTCCAGCTAAAAAGAAATAGAGTATCTCACAAAAGTGAGTACACCCCTCACATTTTTGTAAATATTTTATTATATCTTTTCATGTGACAACACTGAAGAAATGACACTTGGCTACAATGTAAAGTAGTGAGTGTACAGCTTGTATAACAGTGTAAATTTGCTGTCCCCTCAAAATAACTCAACAGAGCCATTAATATCTAAACCACTGGCAACAAATGTGAGTAACCCCTAAGTGAAAATGTCCAAATTGGGCCCAATTAGCCATTTTCCCTCCCCGGTGTCATGTGACTCGCTAGTGTTATAAGCTCTCAGGTATAACTGGGGAGCAGGTGCGTTAAATTTGGTGTTATCGCTCTCACTCTCTCATACTGGTTACTGGACGTTCAACATGCACCTCATGGCAAAGAACTCTGAGGATCTGAAAAAAAGAATTGTTGCTCTACATAAAGATGGCCTAAGCTATAAGAAGATTGCCAAGACCCTGAAACTAAGCTGCAGCACGGTGGCCAAGACCATACAGCGGTTTAACAGGCCAGGTTCCACTCAGAACAGGCCTCGCCATGGTTGACCAAAGAAGTTGAGTGCACATGCTCAGCATTATATCCAGAGGTTGTCTTTGAGATAGATGTATGCGTGCTGCCAGCATTGCTGCAGAGGTTGAAGGGGTGGGGGGGGAGGGTCAGTGCTTAGACCATACACTGCACACTGCATCAAATTGGTCTGCATGGCTGTCGTCCCAGAAGGAAGCCTCTTGTAAAGATGATGCACAAGAAAGCCTGCAAACAGTTTTCTGAAGACAAGCAGACTAAGGACATGGTTTACTGGAACCATGTCCTGTGGTCTGATGAGACCAAGATAAACTTATTTGGTTCAGATGGTGTCAAAGTGTGTGTGGCAGCAACCAGGTGAAGTGTGTCTTGCCTACAGCCAAGCATGGTGGTGGGAGTGTCATGGTCTGGGGCTGCACGAGTGCTGCCGGCACTGGGGAGCTACAGTTCATTGAGGGAACCATGAATGCAAACATGTACTGTGACATACTGAAGCAGAGCATGATCCCCCTTCCCTTCGGAGACTGGGCCACAGCGCAGTATTCCAACATGATAACGACCCCAAACACACCTCCAAGACAGCCATTGCCTTGCTAAAGAAGCTGAGAGTAAAAGGTAATGGACTGGCCAAGCATGTCTCCAAAACCAAAACCTACTGAACATCTGTGAGACATCCTCAAATGGAAGGTGGAGGAGCGCAAGGTCTCTAACATCCACCAGCTCTGTGATGTCATCATGAAGGAGTAGAAGAGGAATCCAGAGGCAACCTGTGAAGCTCTGGTGAACGCCATGCCCAAGAGGGTGAAGGCAGCGCTGGAAATAATGGCGGCCACACAAAATATTGACACTTTGGGCCCAATTTGGACATTTTCACTTAGGGGTGTACTCACTTTTGTTGCCAGCGGTTTGGACATTATTGAGTTATTTTGAGGGGACAGCAAATTTACACTGTTATACAAGATGTACACCAACTACTTTACATTGTAGCAAAGTGTCATTTCTTCAGTGTTGTCAAATGAAAAGATAATAAAATATTTACAAAAATGTGAGGGGTGTACTCACTTTTGTGTATAAAAGTATAAAAACGAGTATAAAACGAAGGATGACAAGGCAGAGACACACAAGAATTTTATTATATATGCACATTTTTCAAATAAAAAGAAAGGTTTGGAAGATTTTTCAATAACTCCCTGACTTTTGAGACATGCTCACTTCGGAATCTTTAAAAAAGGAGAAATATAGCCAAAGCTCTTGTGGCCATGCTTGTCCTGCCGGGTAACAGGGGTGCACCTAGTTCTGCACCCCTGTGACCCAGATTCAGCCGACAGCAGGCTAAAGCCAGTCTTCGGCTGATGTCACAGAGCTGGTCCAGGCTCTTCAGAAATCCCGACAATTAATGTCGGGATCCACCCACATGCCTGAGCGTGCCGCTGAGAGCCTGAACTAGCTGCTCCTGCTCCCTTCACAGTCTGGAACTCCAGTGAGTGCTGGAGGGGCAGAGAACAGAGCAGAGACTGACAGTCACCGCTCTGTGCTCAGAGTGGACCCGAGAACTGAGCGATCTTTGATTTCTTAGTTCTTGGAGTAGAGCTAGCAGGGACAGCTGCAGCATCGGATCAAAAAGTAAGAATGTGTATTTTTTTCAAATTCCACACTTTACTTTTAAAGTAGTAGTAGTAAAAAAAATAAAAACCCTTGGTCTGGCATAGATTTTAAGGGGAAAGCCCATGCCGAAAAAACGGCGTAGGGCCCCCCCCCCCAAATCCATACCAGACCCTTATCCGAGCACGCAGCCCGGCAGGTCAGGAAAGGCGGTGGGGACAAGCGAGCGTCCGCCCCCCTGAATGTACCAGGCCACATGCCCTCAACATGGGGAGAAGGTGCTTTGGGGTGCCCCAAAGCACCCCCTATGTTGACAAGGACAAGGGCCTCTTCCGTACAACCCTGGCCGTTGGTTGTCAGGGTCTGTGGGTGGGGAGCCCATCGGAATCTGGAAGCCCCCTTTAACAAGGGCCCCCCCCCAGATCCTGGCCCCCAACCTATGTGAATGAATTTGGGGTACATTGTACCCTTACCTATGCAAAAAAAAAAGAAGTCAAAAATAAAAAATGCAGTACACAAATTTTTAAAGTAATTTATTGCGGCAGCTCCGGTGTCGCTTCCGATTTCTTCTCCCTCCTCTGCTGAGGTCTTCTAGCCCGCTTCGGTTCTTCTGCCTCTGTCTGCTGTCTTCTGCCTCTGGCGGGTTTTCTCAGTCTTCGCTCTTTTGCCGGGTCTTCTGCGCTGTCTTCTCCCTCTGTTCTTCTTCCGATGTGGATTCAACGCTCTCTCACGCTCTAATGGTAGGTGCGCGGTGTGCCACTACTTATATATTGGCATAGGGCCGGGTCACCGGATGACTTTATTCGGAAGCCCCACCCCTTATGACGTCACCAACCGGGGCATGATTGGGCGGTGACGTCAATGGCACAATGCTTCCGAATGAAGTCACCCGGCGACCCCGCTACATGCCAATAGAAGTGGTGCACACCGCGCACCTACCATTAGAGCGGGAGAGAGCATTGAGTCAACATCGGAAGGAGAGCGGAGGGAGAAGACAGCGGAGAAGATCCGGCAAAAGAGCGAAAGCAGCGGAGAAGACCCACCAGAGAAGACAGCGGAAGAACCAGAGAGGGCTAGAAGACATCAGCGGAGGAGAACTGGCAGAGGCAGAAGACATCAGCGGTGGAGGGAGAAGAGCCAGAGAGGGGAGAAGAAATCAGAAGTGACGCCAGAGCCGCCTTAATAAATTACTTTAAAAACTGCGTTTTAGTTTTACTTTTTTTTTGTCACAAAAATAAAACGCAGTACATCGTACTGCGACGTCATTGGGAAGCCTTGTGCCATTATGTCATCGCCCAATCATGCCCCAGGCAGTGACGTCATAAGGGGTGGGGCTTCCGAATAAAGTCATCCGGTGACCCGCCCTACGCCAATATATAAGTAGTGGCACACCGCGCACCTACCATTAGAGCGGGAGAGCGTTGAGTCCACATCAGAAGAACAGTGGGCGAAGACAGCGGAGAAGACCCGGCAAAAGAGTGACGACTGAGATAACCCGACAGAGGCAGAAGACAGCGGACAGAGGCAGAAGAACCGGAAAGGGCTAGAAGACATCAGCAGAGGAGGAAGAACAAATCGGAAGCGACACCAGAGCTGCCGTAAAAAAATTACTTTAAAAACCTGTGTACTGCGTTTTTATTTTGACCGGGATCTGGGGGCGCCCCTTGTTAAAGGGGCTTCCAGATTCCGATAAGTCCCCGCCCGCAGACCCCGACAACCAACAGCCAGGGTTGTCGGGAAGAGCCCCTTGTCCTCATCAACATAAGGTGCATTGGGGTGGGGGGGTGCAGTGCCCCCCCACCCCCCCTATGTTGAGGGTATGTGGCCTGGTACAGTTCAGGAGGGTGGGCGCTCGCTCGCGCCCACCCACTTTGCTGACCTGGCCGGCTGCGTGCTCGGATAAGGGTATGGATTTTGAGGGGGATCCCACGCTATTTTTTTCCGGCATGGGTGGGTTCCTCTTAAAATCCATGCCAGACTGAAGAACCCGTTAAGTTTTGGAGGGGGAACCCATGCCATTTTTTAAATTTAAAGTTCTCCTTCAGGATCATCAGAACACAAGTCGCATGCCAAAGTCGGATCAGTTAAGACTGCAATCCGACTTTGATCAGACTTCAGTGACATTCAATGGGCTCAAAGTCGGGCCAAAGTAGTGAAGGGAGCATTTTCAAAGTCGGACGACTTGTGTCGGACCAGTTAAAGCGGCTCTCATAGGAAAATATTGATTTTCATGCGTCATGCGACATGAGCTCCCAATGTCGGAGAGTTGGTCGTACCAGTGTGAACCCAGCCTTAAACCCTCAGCATTTATATATTTTTTTTTTTTTTGACAAATTGATACATGATAAAATAAAAACATAACCCTGTATTAAAATTATTACCCCTGCAATTTCTCTCAGGGCTTGCTTCCTGGAATTCTAGTCTTCACAGGAAAGGGTTAACAGTGGAACAGTGCACTCTCTAACCAGTTTGTTAGCTTGGAGAAAAGAGGAGGGAAAAGCAGGGGAGGAGTGCCCTGCCATTCTAGGCTAAAGACTGTGTGTTTCTTTTGAGCATAGAAAGGCAAAGCTCTAGTCCTTGCATGCAAGGTTGGCGCCATAGAATGTTGCAAGAAAAAAGGCGTCACCCAGGCTGTATGATACAGATTAAAATCTAGCCCAGATTTACACTTTTGCTTTGCAGTGCCATTCATGCTGAATAAATCTCCCAGTGCAAAAGGGTAACATACCCACGTTGTAGCATGTCACAGCACATGGGAGTGCATGGAGTTACAAAAAAAAAAAAACTGGCTGCTTTAACATGCTGAGCATCAGCACATCTGTGCAAGGACCCTTATCCAGGAAGGTGTATCCCTTCACCAGAAGCCAGAGCAGCAAAGAGAAAATAACTTGCTCCCTGGCACAAAAAAAAAAAAAAAAAAAAAAAGAAAAGGGGAACAGGCCTACAATACTTATCAAACAACCTAAATAGTCACATTAGATACTGTGAAACTATAGTTACAAAAAAACAAAACAAAAACAAAAAACAAACAAACATACTTTTATTACTGTGGAAACAATGTCAAATGATCCAACCACTAGAAGCGCAGGGGCAATTACTATTAATGGAAGCAGGGAATATCCTATGACACCAAGGACCTGTCCATAAGCCACCTGTAAAACAGAAAAAATTAATTATAACCGGAACCTTTTCCAGGAAAAGAAACAATAAGTTGCAGTGTCATCAGTAATCCCTCTCCTGTTCAAGGGAGTCTTTTACCTCCAAGCACCTCTACAATACATTCTGGTGAAAAGTTAAAAGCCTTGTTCACACCATATGTGCATAAAAAAAAAAACAAAAAAAAAAAAAAAAAAACCGATGAAAAAAAAATAAAATTTGACTTGCATAAGCTTGTTCACGCCATGTGCAGAGACATACGTATTTATTATGTAGGCTTCTGCAAGGACACCAAAAGCCACAATTGTTCTCTATGTGCCCTGTTCACACTAGGACAGTGTGGTTACATGGGTTTTTTTTTCTGCGCAGAAATTCTCTGCAAGGGTACAAAAAAATAAATAAAATCTGCATGATAGCTGTGCTGTGAACAGAGCACATAGAGGAGAACAATTGTTTTCCTTGTGCTCTTGGCAGAAAAGCACATCTCTGCATCATCAAGGCCTAACACATCAAGAATACCATCAGGACCAAAGTGATTTTAGTGATATGAAGGTCCCTGGATAACTCCAAAGAACATCAAGCACCTTTCACACAAAAGTATATGGAGATATTCTTCATAACCACCAGATTTCTGAAAGTACAGTATTAAAAAAAAAAAAAAAACTTTCCAGATATAAGTTATTGCTTTATACATTTCCTATTGCAAGTTGACTTCCCCTGATCACATAATTACTCAAAGAAAAAATTAATAGTGGGTGTATGGGACTTTTAAGGCACCAACACATGTAATAAAAACCATGTTTTATTATGACAGCATTAAAACAGATAATCAAAAGGTGGTCTAATTATCAACCAGTGAGCTATGATATAATATTGACAGCATTTTATGTACAGCTATGAGAGAAAATATGCAACACTAGATACTCAGTCTATTTGTTTTAATTTCTGTCATAAAAACATAGTTTTATTATGTTGTAATGACAAAATGTATTTATTACCTAGATGTGTTTGTGCTTAAAAGCCCCATGCTAATATATATAGTACATATATACATAGATAGTACATATAATGTGAGTACACCCCTCACATTTTTGTAAATATTTTATTCTATCTTTTCATGTGACAGCACTGAAGAAATTACCTTTGCTACAATGTAAAGTAGTGAGTGTACAGCTTATATAACAGTGTAAATTTGCTGTCCCCTCAAAATAACTCAACACACAGCCATTAATGTCTAAACCGTCTAGGTACACCCCTAAGTGAAAATGTCCAAATTTAGCCCAAAATTGTCAATATTTTGTGTGGCCACCATTATTTTCCAGCACTGCCTTAACCCTCTTGGGCATGGTGTTCACCAGAGCTTCACAGGTTTCCACTGGAGTCCTCTTCCACTCTTCCATGACGACATCACGGAGCTGGTGGATGTTAGAGATCTTGTGCTCCTCCACCTTCCATTAAGGATGCCCCAGAGATGCGATAGGGTTAAGATCTGAGACATGCTTGGCCAGTCAATCACCTTTACCCTCAGCTTCTTTAGCAAAGCAGTGGTCATCTTGGAGGTGTTTGGGGTCGTCATCTTGGAATACTGTCCTGTGGCCCCGTCTCCGAAGGGAGAGGATCATGCTCTGCTTCAGTATGTCACAGTACATGTTGGTATTTATGGTTCCCTCAATGAACTGTAGCTCCCCAGTGCCAGCAAACACTCATGCAGCCCCAGACCATGACACTCCCACCACCATGCTTGACTGTAGGCAAGACACACTTGTCTTTGTACTCCACACCTGGTTGCCGCCACACACGCTTGACACCATCTGAACCAAATAAATTTATCTTGGTCTCATCAGACCACAGGATATGGTTCCAGTAAAAAGAGCAAATTTACACGGTTATGCAAGCTGTACACTCACTACTTTACATTGTAGCAAAGTGTCATTTCTTCAGTGATAATTTAGTGGGTTGTTTTGTACATAGTTCAGATTCCATGATATGGCTAAATTAGCATTGGCTGTGTTGCGTGCAGTTCCACACCGTCGTCTGTAGGTGTCGTTGTCACCACAGGGCAGTGATGGAAGGGCAACAGGCTAAGGTGTATTGAGTGTCCTTTTTCCCCAGAACCAGCCCAGTGGGAGTGGTTCACCGCTGTGCATTCTGGGAAAGGATACTTAAGGGGCAGACGCCATTTTGTTCTCTCTCTCTTACCTCCTGGCCTAAGGTATGTGACAACTTCTTTTCTGTCTCAGGGCCCTGCTGGCCCAAGGCTATTGACTACAAGTAGGCCCAGAAAACTATCTGGGGCATACTGGTTCAGAGGTGATCTTGTGCTGTCTGTCCTGCGGGAAGAAGCCGTGCAATTGAAAGATCCGGGGAAGGACTCATCTCAGAGAGGGCAGAGCAAAAGGCTGGTATCTCAAGAGGAGCCTGGTGACTCAATTGGAGGATGCATTCTAACCAATCTACCTCACAGTACTGCCGAATGGCTTAAAGTAATTATTGGTACTGTGTTGCTGTGTTCATTACCAATACTAAATCCTGTGGCAGAGGATCGTCCAACTAATACTAAATCCTGTGGCAGAGGATCGTCCAACTAATACTAAATCCTGTGGCAGAGGATCGTCCAACTAATACTAAATCCTGTGGCAGAGGATCGTCCAACTAATACTAAATGCTGTGGCAGAGGATCGTCCAACTAATACTAAATCCTGTGGCAGAGGATCGTCCAACTAATACTAAATGCTGTGGCAGAGGATCGTCCAACTAATACTAAATGCTGTGGCAGAGGATCGTCCAACTAATACTAAATGCTGTGGCAGAGGATCGTCCAACTAATACTAAATCCTGTGGCAGAGGATCGTCCAACTAATACTAAATGCTGTGGCAGAGGATCGTCCAACTAATACTAAATCCTGTGGCAGAGGATTATTGTTCCTATCAAGTCTGTGGCAGAGACTTTTGTCCATGCATCATTCTGGCTGCTAGGTCAGTGAGAGAGGCCTATCTGGGTGAGCAAGATCCGTTGACTGAAGGAGTACTTGTCTATGGGATCTAAAAGTTCCTCAGTGATCTGCACAAGGTATCTGAACTTTCCCTTAAACCCTCCATCCCTCTACTGCTCAAGTTGTTTAATAGAAAGCATTGGAAAAAGAACTAAATGACTTGTGCATATATAGGTGGGCGCGAGGCCCAGTATAGACTCTAAAGTTTCGGGTATGGTGAACTATGTGAGGGGTGACGGCAAAGACCAAAAATAATAATCAGCAGCTCCTTCGGGGGTAAGTGCTACATTATATATATATCTATATCTATATCTATCTATCTATATCTATCTATATCTCATTTATCTGCGTATAACTCGCACCCCAAGTTTAGGAGGGAATTTTAAGGAAAACAACTTTTAGGAGTAAAGTTTAGGGAAGAAAAACTTACATTAAAATGTCCATCAATGCAGCATTATCGGTGTCAGTGCAGCCTTGCTCCAGTGTCTATTGCAGCCTTGCTCCAGTGTCTATTGCAGCCTTGTCAGTGCAGCCTTGTGTGATCGCCGCGATCCCTGCCGACATACACAGCCGTGTGTAAATTCAAATATGGCGCCGAGACAGCAGGGACTCGGCGGAGCCGAGATACACATACCCGAGAGTCCTTGGCTTTTCTCTGCGCTGCTTACAGTCCCGCCCAGTCCAGCCATTGGACCTGTGTGATGTCCATCATAGGGCGGGATTGGGCGGGACTGTAAGCGGCGCTGAGAAAAGCAGAGGACTCCCGGGTAGGTGTATCTCGGCTCCGCCGAGGCCCTGCAGTCTCGGCGCCATATTTGAATTTACACACGGCTGTGTATGTCAGCGGCAAGCGCCGCGATCGCTCCGATAACACAAAAATACGATAGATAGATATATATATATATATATATATACACACACACACATACACACACACATCTTAACCAGGATGTTGGCACCACTTGCGATCTCAAGTCTTGCCAAAGCCAGGCAAGGGGTGTCCAGACAGGGCACAGGCCCTGGATGAAGTGATAATACCACTAACAGGAATGCTCGTCAGTCATTCTCCCTCTGCTCCGTTCCAGCCGATCCAACTGTTAGCTCTCCTACTTACTGCAACATATTCCCTCTCCACTTCAATCTATCTGCTCTCCTTCCCAGGTCACTCCACCCTCATTCCAGCTAAGTTACTTCCATTTAGTCCCAGCTTATTTTGCCTCTGCTTCATTCCACCTCCCTCTGTCTACACATCCCTCCAGGTACAATCATGTAACAAGTCAGACGCTCCCACACCAATCCTCCTGCCGCTCTCCTACCATCATGTGTAAAGCCTGGACTTAAATTTCTGACCGTTACTGACTTGCAGATCATCTGTAAATCTACATTATTCTGTACAGTTTGTGACTATTCAATCTTTTCTAGCACAATGTCGTTGCTTTAAAAAAACAACATGAGATTAGCAGAAAAAAAGTCACTCTAAAATTTCAAATTCAAATAGTGCATACATGCACACTTGCAAAACGTTACACCTTGTGTCTCTTTCAAAAGGTCTTCCAGCTGCTGTGCAGGCACACTGCAGCACCTGGGACCCTCTATGCCTCAGTGGTGCAAGCTTCCCAGCCAAGTTCATAGGCATTTCACACCACCTGTCATTATGCTCCAACACTTGCATAAGGGGCTGCACAAAACTCATCAGACTCCTACCCTGTGTTCTCCCTTTTCATTTGTGGAAACCTCCAATTTTTTACAACAGGTAACAAATGGCTTAAAAACAAGACAGAGAGATGATTGGGTGGGGATAGAATTGCACTAATATACTACCAGTACCTGGCAAAGAACTACCCGTTAAAAAGAATAAAAATCACACACACATCAGATGGTAGCATCTTTTCAACACCTCCCACGAATGCTAATGAACAAACTAGGCATGAAGACATATGGATAATATGAAATGGGAGTAAGGATCCATTCACTTTTGTACGACTTGTCATGTGACTTTGGACATCAAAAGCAGCAGCCCACTGTTTACAATGGCATTGTTCAAATTTGTGCGACTCAAAGCTGCAGAGACTTTGAAAAGGTGACTGCACTAATTTGATCCAGAGAGAGTAAAGTAGGATCAACGTTGCACTGAAAAGAGTGCGATTTTGGAGTCACACTAGTGTGAATAAATAAATGCACATATCTTATGCACACCAAGGATCCCCAAATGTTGTTCAAAAGGTTTTTATTGCAGAAAGATCACATCACAAGAGCAAGTTCAGCGTTTTGGAGCCTCGCAGGACCCCTTCATCAGGCATGTGACGTGTGAATGGAGCATAAGGCAAATGAACACTGGTATGCAAGTATACACAATTATAATTTCAGTGTGTTTGAATAAAAAGAAGATGCTTTTTTGTTTTAAGCATTAATATGTTCAGGCCATCAGCTGATATCTAAAGCCCCTTTCACACTGGGGCGGGGTCGGCGGTAAAGCGCCACTATTGTTAGCGGCGCTTTACCGTTGGTATTCGGCCGCTAGCAGGGCAGTTTTACCCCACTAGCGGCCGAGAAAGGGTTAAAAACCACCGCAAAGCAGAGGCGCTTTGCCGGCGGTATAGCCGCGCTGTCCCGTTGATTTCAATGGGCAGGAGCGGTGTATATACCGCTCCTTCCCCGCTCCGAAGATGCTGCTAGCAGGACTTTTTGTCCCGTCCTGCTAGCGCACTGCTCCAGTGTGAAAGCCCTCGGGGCTTTCACACTGGAGAGACAGCAGCGTTTTTTTCAGGTCGATTTGCAGGCGCTATTTTTAGCGCAATAGCGCCTGCAAACCGCCCCAGTGTGAAAGGGGCCTAAAAGGCAACATTCTGTAAAATATAATCCCCTTTTATTTCGGGAGAAAAAAAGGAGGTAAGTCGGGAGCTAGTACAGTAATAAATACAAACACTTTTTTTAAAAGCATAACTGGAAATCCCTACTTGCACTTTAGGCAAGTCTCCTGATAGTTCAAGTGCATTATTTTTAGCATTCCCGTTAATATTTAATGATGCCAATACATTTTTGTTAATGAACAGGTCACTTACATCTCCACCAAGTACCCTAGCAAGTAGGAAAATGGTCAGTGATCCAAATATCCAAATTGTGATAATCCAGGACACTACCTGGGAAAAAAAACAAAAAAAAAAGTCAGCAGGAAACAATATTAATGGAGGATTTCTGTTAAATTTGACATTTCAACAAATTTATTAATATATATAAACATGTGGAAATTTAACTTCTATAGGTCAAATATTACTCCTTTACACCATACATTTACAGAGGCCGCCTCTCTCTCCAATGCACTACTGGAAGTTCAACCCTACAAAAGACACTAGGTAAAACACTGTCTAATGGCCCGTACACACAATCCAAATATCGTACAACAGATCGTACAACTTTTTTCGATCAATAGTCGCAAGTAGAAATTGAATAGTTAACTAAAGTCAAGGAAATTCTTGTACGACAGCAGGAAAAAAAAAAAAAAAAAAATATATATATATATATATATATATATATATATATATATATATATATATATATATATATATATATATATATATATATATATATATATATATATATATATATATATATATATATCGAAATTGATGTCATGTGTTGTGATGTATTTGTATTGTATTTTCGGACGACGACTATACTGACTTAACGAAAATTGTATGACATGGTATCATACGAGGAGAATTTTCGTGCTTCTCCGATCAAATAATATCAGATGAACTGTCGTGATCGGCTCTCGAAAGTAGTGTGCACACGATCAGAAAATAGTATGATTCTTCCTCGAAAGACAGTTTTCGTACGCTATTCGGACCTTAAAGCTTGGTATCTGAATAGCGCCAAGCACAGAGTGTCTGGGGCTGAGTTTGCTCAGACACCAAACACAGCATTGGGAGGTGGGGAAGAAGCATTCACATTTGCTCCATACCTGTAAATTCTGACCTCCAGGATATACTAGTTGTCTGGCTGTCTCTGTGATACTTTGAGGACAATCACCATGAACAAGAATGGAAATCAGGAAAGTCAGAGAGAGATCAAACTTCCTAAAGCTGACCAGCAGGCTGAATAATAAAAAAAAAAAAAAAGGAAGAAGAAGTGGTGTGGCCAATTGCTGCTCAGGCACTTTGCATTGAGTAAAACAAAGATTTTAGGGCAACCATAGCTAAAGCGATTTTCTTTACTGCAACCACTGACTGTTGATGGGGGAATCCATCCCACAGAGCCATGGTGTTCTCCCAGCAGTGATTACTGCGAGGAGCTATATTGGCCACTAGCAAAAATTGCATGTGAAATCTGACAGGCTGGTTGTATCCAAGTTGAACGATCGATCAACTTGGGTACATTCAGCCTGCCCATACATGGTCCTAATCTCAGTCGGTCCCTGCTGGGCCAAAATTCAAAATGACTATGGCCATCTTTACACATGTGGCTTGTGGCCTGAAGATGCAAAAGATATCGGGCATACTGTTACACCTGCTCGTTTTTCTGTCATTACCAAGTTTATTTAATGTACAATATGTCCATCATTAGTATTTCCATGTCACAGGAACTAATAGTACACACCAGTAATAAAGAACTAGAGCATTTAGCCGCTTGACGTCTGGAAGATTTACCCCCCCTTCATAACTAGGTCATTTTATGTGATACGGCACTGCGTTACTTAACTGACAATTGTGCGATCATGCAACGCTGTACCCAAATAAAAAAGGGTGTAATTTTTTCCCCCACAATAAGAGCTTTCTTTTGGTGGCATATGATCACCACTGCATTTCTTATTTTTTGCGCTATAAACAAAAAAAGACCGACAATTTAGGAATATATATATATTTTTATTTTTAATATATATATATTTTAATATATATTTTTTTAATATATATATATATTTCTTAAATTGTCTGTCTTTTTTTGTTTATAGCGCAAAAATATATTTTTTTACTTTCTGCTATAAAATATAACCAAGAAAAATAAATATAAAATAAAATTTCTTTATAAAATTTAGGCCAATTCTGCTACATATTTATGGTTAAAAAAAAAAATTATTCCAATAAGCGTATATCGATTGGTTTGCGCAAACGTTATAGTGTCTACATACTATCGAATATATACTGTAATTTTTTTTTTTAATACTAGTAATGGCGGTGATCAGTGACATAGCAGGACTTCGATATTGCGGCGGACACTGACACTTGACGCTTAGTGGGAACCAGTGACACTAATACAGTAGTCAGTGCTAAAAATATGCACGGTCACTGTACTAATGACACTGGCTGGTATAGGTCTAAACATCTAGGGTGATCATATGGTTAACTGTGTGCCTAACCAGTGTTTTTGAGTACTGTGTGGTGCTTTTACTAGGAGAAGTGATGGATTGTATTTCCTGCTTTGCAGGAACACAACATCATTCATGTCCCTTTGCCAGAACAGAGCTCTGCCTTGTTTAAATAGGCAGAGCTCCAACCTGTCTCTCTGCCCAACGATCGGTGAGTGCTGGCAGACATCCATTGCCAGCAACCGCAGCAACCTGAAAAAAAAAAAAAAAAAAAAAAAAAAAAAAGGGGACACACACACACGGCAGATTGCACTTCTGCCACCGTTCCTCTAAGCCCCGGTTCACACAGGGGCAGCACGACTTGCAGGTCGCCTCACCGAGGCGACCTGCACACGACTGCCAGGGCGACTTGCAAAACGACTTCTGTATAGAAGTCTATGCAAGTCGCCCCAAGTCGCCCCCAAAGTAGTACAGGAACCTTTTTCTAAGTCGGAGCGACTTGCCAAATTCAGGGACTTTTGGCAAGAACCCTAAGACTTCACAGCGTTTCCTACCAATGTTCCACAGGTTGCTTTGTGAAAAAGTAGAAAACTAAAAACTAGGATGGCACCTGAGTTTACAATGACCATATTGGCTTCTACCTGAATAGATAGACCACCACTGTGGCCTTACCATGCTGGTTAGCATTGCTCCTCCTACATCACAGAATGTGCTATACTGATTATAACTTTGGAAAGTGATCAGAAGTCTGTTATTTTAAGATATTATTTGACAATGCTAATTATTGTTCCAAGCTATTTTTCTATTTTTGGCTTTGAAAATAAGGAATTAACCAGGTCCCCATTTAAATTAATCCCAAAGCTTCCTCCTACTCAGAGCCTACAGTTGTGCTCATAAGTTTAAACACCCTGGCAGAATTTATGATTTCTTGGCCATTTTTCAGAGAATATGAACGATAACAAAAACATTTTTCACTCATGGTTAGTGTTTGACTGAAGCCATTTATTATCAAGCAACTGTGTTTACTCTTTTCAAATCATAATGGAAACAGAAACTACCCAAATGACCTGGATCAAAAGTTTACATACCCTGGTGATTGTGGCTTAAAAACATGCGCACAAGTTGACACAAAGCGGTTTCAATGGCTATTAAAAGGTAACCATCATCACCTGTGATCTGTTTGCTTGTAGTGAGTGTGTGTGTGTGTGTGTGTGTGTGTGTGTGTGTGTGTGTGTGTGTGTGTGTGTGTGTGTGTGTAAAAGTTCAATTTGTTTCTGGACTCCTGACAAGACCCTTGCATCTTTCATCCAGTGCTGCACTGATGTTTCTGGATTCTGAGTCATGGGGAAAGCAAAAGAATTGTTAAAAGTACAGACAGGAAGTTCCGGGTGAGAGCTGCTATTTGAACTGGAGTAAGCTGGATTGCGTTGGGCGGGCATCGCCATCTTCCATCCATCTCCCCATTTGGTGTCCGTGAGGTTCATCTGCCTACCGGAGAAATCATCGTGGAGTCCAGTTCGAGAGTTTGGCCTCAGGCTCCACATTCTACGCCTTACTGACCCACCACCGTACGGTGAGCTGGGTCCACCGCTCCTGGACTGCCAGAACCTAAAGTTGATGACATCTTTAAAGGTCTTACAACTGAGCAAGGCTTCTTTACATCAAAAAACTTCTTACCATTGGTAGCTAAAGCAAGCAAACAAGTGTTGAGGTTTATGGGCTATCCACGCCGTAGAGGAATTGGAGCACGCATTAAGCCAATGACTACCCCTGCTTGGATGTCCCTGCTGGTTTAACAAAGGCCCTGGCTGGGTTTTAGCCATCCGCTCCTTTCTGCTTACTATCTGGTAAGCGAGTCTTTTATTAGGTGGTCGCACTGTTAAGGAATAGTTCACCCGTGTGTCATACGTTTGAACTGCACTTCAGTGTTTTGGAGTACACAACGCATTGCTGATCTGCATTTACATATAGCACAGCTTCTCTCTTCCAATTGTTAAAAGGATATGCGGGAAAAGGTAGTTGAACTGTATAAAATAGGAAAGGGATATAAAAAGATATCCAAGGAATTGAGAATGCCAATTAGCAGTGTTCAAACTCTAATCAAGAAGGGGAAAATAAGGGGTTCTGTTGAACCCAACCCACGGTCAGGTAGACCAACTAAAATTTCAGCCATAACTGCCAAGAAAATTGTTTGGGATGCAAAGAAAAACCCACAAATAACTTCAGGTGAAATACAAGACTCTCTCAAAACATGCGGGGTGGCTGTTTCAAGATGCACAATAAGGTGGCACTTGAAGAAAGATGGGCTGCATGGTCGAGTCACAAGAAAGCCATTACTAGGCAAATGCCACAAAGTATCCCACTTACAATACGCCAAACAGCACAGAGACAAGCCTCAAACCTTCTGGCTCAAAGTCATTTGGAGTGATGAGACCAAAATTAAGCTTTTTGGCCACAACCATAAATGCTACATTTGGAGAGGAGTCAACAAGGCCTATGATGAAAGATAAAGGAGGTGGATCACTGATGTTCTGGGGATGTGTGAGCTACAAAGGCACAGGAAATTTGGTCAAAATTGATGGCAAGATGAATGCAGGATGTCATCAAAAAATACTGGAGGAACATTTGCATTCATCAGCCAGGAAGCCGTGCATGGGACGTACTTGGACATTCCAACATGACAATGATCCAAAATACAAGGGCCAAGTCGACCTGTCATTGGCTACAGCAGAATAAAGTGAAGGTACTGGAGTGGTCATCTCAGTCTCCAGACCTCAATATCATTGAGCCACTCTGAGGAGATCTCAAACGTGCAGTTCATGGAAGACAGCCCAAGAATTTACAGGAACTGGGTGCTTTACCATCTGAGAAGATAAAGAGCCTCATCCACAAATACCACAAAAGACTTCACGCTGTCATTGATGTTAAAGGGGGCAATACACAGTATTAAGAACTGGGGTATGTAAACTTTTGATCAGGGTCATTTGGGTAGTTTCTGTTGCCATGAATTAAAAAGAGTAAACACAGTTGATTGATAATAAATGGCTTCAGCCAAACACTAACCACAAGTGAAAGAAAGTTTTTTGTGTTATCATTCATATTCTATAAAAAAATGGCTAAGAAATTCTGCCAGGGTATGTAAACTTATGAGCACAACTGTATGTAAGTGGGCACAAGTAACCCTCCATGTTACCTGAAAAAACACAAACGACTCCTACTTACAGAGGGAGACAACAGGAAGTAAGAGGAAATCTACCCCTAGGAAGGGAAATTCACTCCTGTAAGGGTTATGGAAAAAGGGTACATCCACTGATTCTTTATCACAAAGGCTTGTTTCCACAACCACCCAAAATTTTTAAAATTCAATTGTCATTGGGACAGAAAGTGAGGTGAAATCTTCTGAACAGGGGTACAGACAGCAAAACAAACATTACAGGGGTGTTAACCCTTCCCTGTGCTATCTGAAAAGCTTAAAAATATATTTTTTTTTTGGCTGGAGCTACACAAAAAAAAAAAAAAAAAGAAATTACCTGTTCCGACAGATTCAACTTAAGAACAAACTTACAGACCCTATCTTGTTTGTATCCCGGGGACTGCCTGTATTTACATAAAACCCAGGTGTCTGCGGTAGATGCTAACAAAGCTCCTGTAGTGGAATTAACGTGTTCACATCCTCTGTAAAACAGATGTGGCACAAGCCATATTTTACCTCCTAAACTGGATGCCTCAGCCTGTTAACAATTCCTCCTGAAGATAGGTACTGCTCAGTTTGACACCAACATACAAAAGCATGACCATCTACATACAGAGATACAAAAACCTGGCATATTTGTACTGTATTTAGCTGATGGTCACACTGGTGCGACTTGTCATGCGATTTGATAGTTTCAAATCGCATGACAAGTCGCACCCTATTGTCCACAATTGAAGCGGTCAAATCGGTGCGACTCCGACTATCGAAAGTAAAAGTAGTTCATGGACTATATTTTGCAAGTTCAGGTGCGACTTGCATAGACATCTGTGCATGAAGTTGCACAGATGTCTTCCAAGTAGCATTTGAAGCAGCACTACTTTTAAATTGTGCTACTTCATGTGAAGTAGCACAATTTCAATGTCGGGATTGGTGTGACCAGGGTGTAAGTGACAAATCTGACTGAACGTATGTGGGCAGAGATTGGATAAAAACACAATAACCAGACAACAGGGAGTTAAAAAGTTTGCTCCTCAGAGTTGGGACAGTGTGTAGAAATGTCCGCAGGCAGCATCTGATCTACTGGAATATGCATGCCGAGGAAGATGGTAGTATTGCAATAAAGTTTGACAACCACCTATCTGTAGTAAATGGTTACTGTAAGTACAGTAAAATTTAAAAAAATGTAGGCAATTTTTGTTTAGTAAAACCTGATAATTTCCATACCCCCTAAAAGTAAATGTAAATTTCTACATGCACCAACAGAATCGCACTTACTCTAAACTGGCCATAGAGTGAGATCATTGAAAAGAATAAAACAACTGCAAGTGGTCCCCAAAAGTCAGGATTGTCTCGAACTACTTGTCTGTTGAATCCAAGGGATGGCATCGGCATCAGAACACATCGGATTTTGTAGTAAATGTCTTTAAGATCTATGTCCAATTCCTCCCTATAATAAAGGAAAGAAAAAAAAAAACACACACACACAACAAAAAGTAAAGATAGGCACACATAAGAAGGTTAACAATAACTCAAAATAGGCATGCCAGTGAATTTAAAGCGGAGTTCCCCTCACTTGGCATGAAGATCGGCTGGGGTGCAAACATCGCGGGCTCCCTGGACAGTTAAGTGTCCATATATTAAAAGTCAGCAGTATTTGAAGCTGCTAACTTTTAATTTTAGGAGCTACAAATGACACCATCTTTCAAGCAGGAATACCAGGAATAAGCGGACACAATAAAAACGGTCTAAAAATCATATTTACTCAGAACGTATAGAATGTATACTGTCACCATTTCCTACTGCAAAATAGGATGGCCCTATGCACAGTCCACACAACATGAAAGTTACTCCATTTGATCTCAGGGCTGGGTGCACCTGCCTTATAGTTAAAGAGGATGTAAACCCGATTCATGAAATTTGACCTGGGCACATATCTGTAGTGTTTACTTATCTCTCTCCAAAGTCCTGTGTCTTTCTGCTGCTCTGTTCTTCTCTTATCAGCATAACTTCTGAGAAGTTCTCCGAGACAGGAGATAAATGCAGATGGAAATTTGTGTCAGGGTGGGTGCTCTAAATAGATTAGCAGAGAGCTTGTCTATTCAGAGCACAGCTTTGCACATTCCTTTCTTTCTCTGCGTGTGTGTTTGCTTTTCCTCCAATCAGCGGTCACACAGTGCATGCCAAGACCCCCCTCCCCCTGCTGAAACAGGAAGGAAAAAAAAAAAAATCAACACGATGTGCACTTCCCAAACTGTATATGAAGCTGAAGACAGAAGATTTACAAATAAAAAAACTTATGTAGGGAGATTTGTTTCATCTCTGTGTATCATCTGAGGCTATTGAATTCACTAGGTAGAGGAGAGGATTTACATCCACTTTAAAGCTCTTATGCCCAGATGTAATTTTAACCACCTGACCTCCAAAAGATCTTACCCCCTTCATGACCAGGGCATTTTTTTGCTATTCAGCACTGTGCTAATTTAACTGGGTATTGCTTGGTCATGCAACACTGTATCCAAATGAAATACATATCATTTTTTCCACACGAAGTTTTTTTTGGTGGCATTCGACCAAATATTTATTGCCCATTTTGTTATAAAAAAAAATATCCAATAAAATCAAATTTCTTCATAAAATTAGGCCAAAATGTATTCTGCTGCATGTCTTTGGTGAAAGCCAAACTGCATTTTTTGGGGACACTAGTATCGTTCTGATCAAGATATTGATCTGTAAAGATAGTATACTGTAATGGTGGTGATCAGTGACCCATAGTGTGATTGTGGTGGGCAATCTGGAGCCAACTCACACTGGCTGTGAAGGACACGGACGTTGCTAGTGACACTAAGTAATCAATACTGTAGACTGTCACTGTACTAATGACACTGGCTGGGTGACGGGGCAATCAAAGGGTTAACTGTGGAGCGCAATCAAGGGGTTAAATGTGCCTAACAAGTGTATGCAAGTATACTGTAAAATGTGCTGATTGTACTTCCACAGAATCTGGCTGACTTCTCTCCATGAATGAAAAGAGCTCAGGGAGGAAGAAACAGGCCAGATCACGTGTTCGGTTTCCAAATACACAGAAGCCTGTGCTGTGATTGGTCACAGTGGATCCGCAGGTATACAGCCAAAATCATTGGCTGTAACCTGACAGACTGGTGCTGTGGCCAATCACAGCACAGTTTATATGGGAGTGCCTGAAAACCAGGAAGTAACCTGCAACATACTCATATGTCACTTAGCCTGGCACTGCCACCCGCCCACATTACATTTACGTGGTTAAATAGTGCAGAACAATCCTTGTTCTCGAGCTCAATTTATTTTATAAGAGCACATAACCTGGCTTGTCCCTAAGCTCTTTCACAGTCCTGAGAAAACAGGCAAAACATGGAAAAGCCAGAGTGGTAGAAGGTTAAATATTTGAATGCTTGCAAAGAGTCAGTCAAAATTAGATTAAGGCCCCTTTCACACGGATGGCTGTTCTGCCACTGTTAAAAGCAGGTTTTGTTATTTTGAAATTCAGAGAACCCTGGCACAGCGTTCACTTGCAGTTGTACATTGCAATTAGCTGTGTTTACATGCAGCTGCGTTTAGCTGCATTGGAACATTCTTGCCATTTCTGATGTGCTTCCTGTTTTTCTTTCCTTGTTGCCGCTGCTATCTGCAGGAGAAATTGCAGGTAATCGCAGTGTACTGATAGCTGCAATAAAATAGATCCTGGACGTCAAATTTATTTTTTCTAACCGCACTAAACCGCATGCAACGAAACCGATGCCAAATGCAGTGTGAGAATGAGGCCACAGGAAAGCATTGTGTGAGTTTAGCTGCGGTAGATAACTTAATCTATTCTCAGCTAAAAGCTGAATTCTATCTGCCTGTGTGAAAGGGTGCACATAGAAATCCCTCCTTTTGGCTGCTTCCAGAGGAATCGACACAAACTAATTTAATTTTCCCTGCTACCAAGAACCAGCTCCCCTTAATCACGTGCCACCTGGAATGCCTGTAACAAGCTCACCTCATTCTTCAACACCATATATCCACCTTTTTATCTCCAATTCCTTTAACCTACTTGCAGTTACTGAAACCTGGCTTCAGAAATCTTACTCTATGGGCTCATTTACACTTGCTTCGGCTTCAGCATTAACGGCTAGTTTACACTTCTTTCAAAGCAAAGCCTGCCCGAAACCATGTCTTGAAGCAAGTATAAACTAGCTCTACCCCTTCAGCTGCACTCTCTCATGTCCACTGGACTCACTCACCAAGAACCAGTGAAAGAAAGGGAGGTGAAGTTGAAATCCCCTTATAACTAGAGAGCCCTTTCAAGTTCTTCAAACACCCCCCGTCCTGATCATCTCCCCTTTTGAAGGTTCCTTTATTCTGTACAGATTCCCCTAGGGGTGCGGTCATTTTTTCTGCTTCACGAACAGTTGTGCTTCCTTGACAATTTCTCTGCATGGCTACCCTAAACTTTATAAATACCATTGATGCAACATCTGCAAGATCTCTTGCTTTCGCTGACTTCTTCTGCGTACTGGGAATTTGGCCATTTTGATTAGCAGTTCGGGGAATGCTGTAAGCAAATGCTTATGCAATTGATACAATGGAGAGCATATATTGCTGTTCACACTATCAAAAACATGAAGCATTAGCTTTGCTTCAAAGTTGAAGCTGCATGTCGAGTCAGGAGGCATTTGAAGCCTTTCAACGCCTCTTATTCAAGTCTATAGTAACACTTCGCAACTGCTCTGGCAGGCAGTTGCAGTGCGGTTGCGGGGCGTTAAGATTAAATTAACTGTACTGGAATAGGCGTTCATTCATTCTGGTGTCAGGCTTTGCCAGTGTACATTCTAAAGAAGGTTGCGAACAGGCAGGCAAGTTTGTTTTATTGCAAAAGAGACAAAGCATTTCTCTTCTGCAATAAAGAGCCTGCCTGCTGGCAATTTTTCTTTTGTTTGCACTTTAGTTCCACATTAATGCTAACACCACAGTTACCTCACCCTAACCTCAACTTTTGACCCAAGAATAGACACACACATACACTAGGTCAAGGATGTGGCCATCAGAGTGTGTATTTCCACCTCTGTACTCCTTGCAACCTCTCCAAAAACACTTTTCCTCTCCCTGACCACAACCTAGTCAGTAAGTTTCATACTCTTCCCCCCCCCTTGCCCAGTCTTCAACCCTCATCCCTCTAATCAGAAAACAGTTACACAAAGAAACCGCCAACCCTTTTCTTCTCCATTCTGCTACAGATTACCTTTAAAAGGCAAAATCTTACTGCCGTCTAGCATGTCCTAGCCATTTTTGTTGACAACAGGTCACTCTCATCCCCCTTGATACACTTGCTACCATCAGCATGCACAGAATTAGGTCCCAACCACTACAATAGTGGCAAATAGAGAACACAGGAAGTCTCATAAGACATAACCATGCTTTTGAGCAAGCGTGACTTTAAACTAAATCCTTGCAAGACCTCCTGCTGTATAAATCCAACTTACTAAAATAGAACTCCTCCCTCCATGCTTCCAAACAGACCTATTTCATCACTTTCTTGAACACCTTTTCACCTCCTTCCTAGTCAACTCTTGTCTACTTTCACCCTCTTCTTCATACCCAGTGCCCTCATCCAATACCCTATTCACTGCTCAGGGCATTGCCATTCAGTTAAACAAGACAGATGCAATCCGTGATAAGATCTTCACTGTCCAGATATCTCCCTCACCATGCCTATCACCACATCCAATACTTTCCTTTTTTGATCCTTTTAAAACAGAGGAAGTTCCTAAACTTTTTTTTTTTTTTGATATGCCTACCTAACCATCTGTCCCCTGGACTACTACACACATTGACCACCAAGAGGGGGGCATTACCGATCTCTGCACACCCCACTCGTCCTGGCACCCACATTGCTCCCCCCCTGCAGCTCTCATCATCCTCAGCCTCCTCCTCTTGCAAATACTGGCGCCCACTGCAAGTCCAAGCTGACGTGTGTTCTGCTTGAACTGTCACCGCTGGTCACATTTGCCACCAAGAGGAAGGGCATTGCCACTCTGTATACACCGGCCTCTGCATACCTCCCTCCACTCTTCCCCTGCCGCTTCCAAGTCAGGGCACCACCTGAAAGTCCAAGCAGACACTTGCCTCCCCTCTAAAAAACATGCGCTGGTCATTCCCAGATTTTAAAAGCCCTCACCAGTCTGAACAACCTAAGACCTATCTCCTTGCTCTCATGAACCTCCAAACTTCTACAATCACCCAGGCTATCACCATCTAAAACTAATACTTCACTGATAACAACCTGCTCAATCCCCTCCCATCTGGCTTTCACTTGCAGCACTCCACAGAAACTGCCCTACTAAAAATTAACTAGTGACTTACTAACCATTAAAACCAATGGCAGCTTCTCTGTAGTCATATTATTAGACCTTTCTGCAGCTTTTGAAGCAGTTGACCAACGCCTCCTCAAAAAAAAAAAAAACACACACACCTCTCAGGCCAGGGTGCTAGGTGTACTCCTTGATTTGGACCTCTCCTTTCAGCCCCACATGCAATCCAAACAAATCTTGCCGCCTTTAATTCTGTTAACCAATGACACCCCCTAGCAACTAATTTAATACCTTGTTATCTCTGGCCTTAACTAATGCAACACCCTTCTCGCTGGCTTCAAAATACAGTAAAACCTAGGATTGAGAGCATTTTGCAAGACAAGCAAAATTTTTAAAATACATTTTGACTTGTTATACAAGCAATGTCTTGATATACAAGTAGCGTCATGTCACAACTGAGTATAAAAGAGAAGAGAGGCGCCTCTAAGTGTAGCAATATGCTTATATTTAACGAAGGTACAACATTACGCAACTCACATGGTTGATGATTAAAACAGGCACATCTAAGTATACAGGCATCCGGGGTAAAGATGTTCACATATAGACCATCCTCCTCACCACGATCAAAAGCTGTCCCTTCCACGCTGCGCTCCATGAATGTGTCAAGCCGCGCTTTCAGATCCCTCTACTGCAGGGTAGTCTTCCCGGTCACGATTGCAGACTGACACAGGAGAAAGCCAGCGGTGCGGAGGATGGTCTATGTGGACAGCTTTACCCCAGAAGTCTGCAGACTAGACGTGCCTGTTTTAAACATCAACCATGTGAGTTGCTGAATGTTGTACCTTCATTAAGGCCCCTTTCACACTGGGGCGGTGGGGGCGTCGGCGGTACAACAGCGCTATTTTTAGCGCTGCTGTACCGTCGTTCTTGCAGCGGTATTCGGCCGCTAGCGGTTCGGTTTTAACCCCCGCTGGCGTCCGAAAAAGGGTTAAATCCGCTCGTACAGCACGGCTATAGCCGCGGTATTACCGCGGTATAGCCGCGCTGTCCCATTGATTTCAATGGGCAGGAGCGGTTTAGGAGCGGTTTAGGAGCGGTGAATACACCGCTCCTTCCCCGCTCCAAAGAAGCGGCTCGCAGGACTTTACCGTCCTGCGAGCGCACCGCTTCAGTGTGAAAGCCCTCGGGCTTTCACACTGAACAAACAGCGGAGGCTGTTTAGGGGCGGTTTTCAGGCGGTATTTTTAGCGCAATACTGCCTGAAAACCGCTCCAGTGTGAAAGGGGCCTTAATGTATTATATTGCTATATTGCTATATTAAATGTATTATATTGCTACACTTAAGAGGAACCTCTCCTCTTTTATACTCCGTTGTGACATGATGCTACTTGTATATGAAGGCATCGCTTGTATATCAAGTCACCTCTCTTCTCTTTTATACTCTGTAGCTCCTGCTGGATTTTACTTCTAATCCCCCTGTGGAGGCTGCCATCTTGTGGATGGACTTTTTATCACATTGCTATAATCTTTTTATATGTACTATAAGCTGAAGGACTTATGAATAAATGGTTGTGGAACGATCATTTGAGTTTCCATGATTTCTTAAGGGGAAATTCGCTTTTATATACACAAGTGGTTTGGATTACAAGCATGTTTCTGGAACAAATTATGCTCGCAATCCAAGGTTTTACTGTACTAACATACAAAGCCATGCACAAATCCTGCTGCAAGCTATATTATCAATCTCATAATATCACCCAAACTGTTCTTTTCACTCCTCCAAAGATTTGCCCATTAACACCTTTGTCACCTCCTCCTATCTGCGTCTCCAGGACTTCTCCAAAGCCTCTGCCATCCTATGGAACTCTCTATCCTAGTCTGTTTGCCTTTAGGAGATTCTAGAAAAAAAAAATCTCTTCAGGGAAGCCTCTCTCATCTCTACATAACTGTTTGAGGTTGAATTGATAGAAAAAGTAAAAGTTCAGTTATCTCCTTTTTGAATCACTTGCCTCTCCTTTTTCGATTTTAAAGCCAGCCATAGACTACGGTTTACAGAAAAGGATAGGGGGAAAAAAAAAAAAAAAAAAATGCTGCTCGATTCCCCCATTAACGGAGTTGATGGGGGGGGGGGGGGGGGGGGATCCCTCCTGCGGAGCCATTGTGTTCTCCCGGCGAAAGTAAATGGAGGGGCCATCCTTGCCGGAAGAACACAGTGATTACTGCTAGCAGCTATAACAGCTGCTTGCAATAATCGCATGTAAAATCTGACAGGCTGGTTGTACTCAAGTTGATTGATCAATTGGCTTGGGTACATTAAGCCTGCCCATACATTGATCAAATCTAAGGCCGGCTTTAACTCCCACAAGTAGGGCACTACATAGTTAGTCAGGTTGGAAAAAAGACACATCCATCTAGTTCAAACAAAAACTACTACTAATCCTCTTGACTTAAATTGTATTGTCATGGGGGCGTGGCCTGGCGCATGGAGCTGTAAGACGCAGATCGCGGCAGCTCACGGTCCCGGCGGCCCTAACGGGGTCAGATCTCCTCCATCACTGCCTGCACAGCCTCCAAAACGCCCAGATGGGTAAAGGAAAACCCAGGGATCCTGCCAAGCCCATCGGAGACAGAACACGGCGATCTCGGCAGGTTTGTGACCCAGGCATCTGCGGCCTCCCTCAGCCAGGGGAAATCCAAGATGGCAGCGGTTTCCGTCTCACAGCACCACCTCGTCTCTCCCTCTTTTTCTGAGGATGACTCTCAAACACTCCTCACGCTCTTACTGCTCCTCTCCCCTCTTTACTTTCTTCCCCTTTCCTGCACCCCTTTCTTCCATCCTCCTCTCTACCCAAACCGAGCAGACCTGGTTCACAATGCAGATTGGTTATGCTGTTCTTTCCTCATCATATTACCATGATGCCGCCTGACCACATAATCCTATCTTCCTTTAATTGCAGGGGCTTCAACACTCCTGAGAAGCGTAGCCAGATACTATACCATTTCCATAAGTCCAGAACTAAAATTTTACTCCTGCAGGAGACCCATTTCAGGGGTTCGGAGATTCAGACCCTTAATAATCATTATTACCACCAATGGCATCATAGCACGAATCTGCAGGCAAAATCCAAGGGAGTATCCATAGCCTTTCACAAATCATTCCACCCTGAAGTATTAGACTCCCTGGTTGACCCCCTAGGCTGCTATATATTTCTCAAACTAAAGTCTAACTCTTCTATTTTCACAGTGGCTAATGTATATGGACCAAACAAAGACCAGGGGAGCTTCCTATCTGTGGCTCTGAACAAGTTACTTTCTTTTGGCGGTCCTCGTTTCATTCTAGGTGGTGACCTCAATGTGGCCCTTTCTCCAGCCGTGGACACTTCCTCGGGTAAGTCCTCCATATCCCACACTGCTCTCACACACATAAAATCACTCCTACACTCCGCACAATTGGTGGACGTGTGGCGAGTGCAGCACCCATTCGAGAGAGACTATAGCTGTTATTCCGTGGGCCACAATTCCTATAGCCGCATCAATTACTTCTTAGTTTCCCAATCTCTGCTAGACATCCTGCTTAAAGCCTCCCTAGGTAATATACTATGGTCTGATCATGCCCCTACACATCTTAGTCTAGCCCATCCCCCAATATCGCGTAGAACATTCTCATGGCACCTAAAGGACAATTTGCTGAAGGACACACCGTGTGTGGCGGCGGTTGAGCAGGCAATTCGGGACTTTATTCAAGACCATCGGACTGACGACACCAGCCCTCTAAGCGGGAGGCCCTAAAATGCGTACTCAGGGGGACTCTTATACAACACGGCTCCCGCTTAAAGAAGGCTAGGTCTGCTGATATCACCGGACTATTGTCCACCATAAATACACTTGACCTCGCACATAAACGTGACTCAGACCCAGCGATATATGTTGACCTCTCTAACGCCTGCAGAGAACTGCTCCGCATTTTGGACGCCAATTCCCTTATAGCTAGGGATCGGGACGCAACCATCACTACATGTTGGCCAATAAATGTGGACAACACCTAACGAGGGTTCTTCACCCTCACCCCCCACGTAGACCCATCCAACACATCTGCACTGCAGATCACCAAAAAAAAAAAAAAAATCAACAGTACAAACGGTATATCGGACGCCTTCCAGCGTTACTACACTAATCTATACAACCTGCCCCCACTGACCACGTCAACCCATACGGGTAACTTGCACCTCTCCAACATGAGGGATTACATTGCAGATACGGCCCTGCCACAGATAGATGCCGAGCAGGCAACTGATATAGATAACCCCCCTAACGGTAGCAGAATACCTTGCTGCTATTAAGGGTTTGAAGGCCGGTAAATGTCCAGGCCCTGATGAGTTCTCCCCCAGGTTCTACAAGTCATTTGCCCAGTCCCTCGCTCCGCTAATGTCCACAGCATTTAAATTCTATAGACGACACCCACCTACCCTCCAGTAATCTTCTGTCCGCTAATATATCGGTCATACCCAAGCCAGGCAAAGACCCCTCTCAGTGCAGTAGTTACCGGCCGATATCCCTCCTCAACCTCGACGTTAAACTCTACGCAAAGGTTTTGGCAAACCGTGTTTCCCCCCTATTACCCTCAATTGTTCATAAGGACCAGGTGGGATTTGTCCCTGGTCGTGAGGCCAGGGACAATACCACCAAAACCATCCATCTAATATCCTATATCCAACACCACAACCTAAAGGCATGCCTACTGTCATTTGACGCAGAGAAGGCCTTTGGCCGGGTCAATTGGTGATTTTTGCGCTTTTAATTGGAACAAAAAGGTCTTGGTCCCGCCTTTGTATCCAAGGTCATGGCACTATACTCTCGCCCTTCGGCATCGGGCCTGGTAAACGGCTCTTCCTCCACGCCCTTTCAGATATCTAATGGCACCCGACAGGGTTGCCCCCTCTCGCCCCTACTTTTTGTTCTTGTAATAGAACACTTAGCCCAGGCCATTAGACATAACACTTCTATAGTAGGGATCCAGACACCCTCCTCCGACCTTAAACTCTCACTCTACGCAGACGACCTTCTGGTCTACATACAACAACCACACACGTCCCTCCCTTCTCTCATGCATGAGTTCCGCAGGTTTGGGGAACTTAGCAACTTTAAGTTAAACATGTCTAAAACTGAGGCCCTTAATATATCCCTACCGCACACGACTCTCACCCGAATACAGGCTAACTCCTCCTTCCAATGGAGCTCCAGGAGCATCTCCTATTTGGGGATAACAATCTCATCTGACCTATCGGAGCTTTATGCTCTCAGCTACCTCCCTTTACTGAATCGGCTCCGGAAGGAACGAGACGCCTGGACCATCACCCCACTACCTTGGTTTGGTCGCATTAATACATTAAAAATGGATACCCTCCCTAAACTACTTTATTTGTTTCAAACCGTACCTATCTCTGTCCCTAAACGTTTCTTTACTTTCTTGCGATAAATGTCCATACATTTCATTTGGCACCGAGGCATGTCTCGCATCCGTCATACTCTACTTACGTACCCCAAGACCCAGGGCGGGGTAGGCCTCCCTGACTTTGAGTTATATCACAGAGCGGCCCTACTTTCTAGGGTCTTAGAATGGTTCCCACGCCCCTTCACCAAAGCATCCACCATGGTGGAACAAGATTTGTCCACCCTGGACCTTAGGGCCCTACTATGGGCAATATCTACATTTACTTTCCGCCATCTCCCCGTTGACAATCGCTGCCCTACACTTATGGTACAAAAAAGGTATGCTGTTGCTTTTGTCATCTAATCCCTCGCCCCTTACATCTGTTTGACCATCCGGCATTACCTCAAGGCATGGACTCTACCTCGATAGGCCCTTACTCCCGATCCACATGGCCCATAGCGAGCTCATTTGTAGACCCCACCACAGGCACGCCGGCTATACCAAATGCCCAGGGCAACTGGCTCACAGCCCTCTGCATCTCTTCCTTTTGTTCTGACCTCTTCTCATCCACCCAGATTCACAGACCCCTCACGGATTACGAACAGCTGTGCTCTCTCTGAAACACCCAGACATTTACTCTCTACCATGTACATACTACAACACGCACTGCTACACGATCAACCCCCCTCTTACACCAGGAAGTGGTCCATGGATCTGGGAAAGGAAATCCACTTGGTAGAGTGGCAAAAGTCGTATTACTTTACGCACAAATCTTCAATATCTTGTTACTACCAAGAAAAAAAAACTTTAAACTCCTCTCTCAATGGTACAGGGACCCTCAATCTCTAAATAAAATATTCCCGTCCGTACCTCCCACGTGCTGGAGATGCGGTTCAGCAGACGGAAGCTATCTCCATATTTGGTGGGACTGTCAGTCCGTTCAGCCCCTATGGTCACAGGTTTTTACCATATACAGCAATCTATATGACCGGCCTTTGATGCCCTCCCCAGAGGGCATCTTATAAGCCGCTAGACAGCTTATTCCCTTATTCTAGAAAACTACCACCACCCCCCCATTGACCTTGTGGGTCTCAACGGTCAACGACAGCAGGCGTATGGAAGAGATGCTGGCTCTTGATAATGACACCTTTGACAAATTTAAGACCCTGTGGCTTATTTGAATGGATTACTCTACCTCGGACTCCCTAAAAACGTTAATAAAGCCCCTAGGTCAACCCAGCCATACACCTTGATTCCATAATGCAGGTTTGATACGCCAAGGTCTGCTCGGTTCCCCCTCCTTCCCCATCTGTTCTTTCCCCTCCTCTATTACTCTTTTCTCCTCTTCCCCTATCAGTAGTCTTCTTCTATTCTACTTTATAGTCAGATGACATATTATACAACAATATTGTTTTCACTGATTTTTGTATAGAACATCGCCGTCTTCTCTTAGAGGGCGACAATGTGTTACTATCTACACATGATATGGTTCCTAGGATAAACATAAACTGTGACCTGTTCTGTACTATCCCATATTGTGACCATCTGAAAGCTATATGTATTGTTTTATTTTGTTAAAGCGGAGTTCCACACAAAAATGGAACTTCCGCTTTTCGGAACCCTCCCCCCCTCCGGTGTCACATTTGGCACCTTTCAGGGGGGAGGGGGGTGCAGATACCTGTCTAAGACAGGTATTTGCACCCACTTCCGGCATAGACAACCATGGGAGTCTACGCCACTTCCCGTCCCTCCACGCTGTCTCCTGGGAATCACACAGCTCCCAAGAGAGAGCGGGGACCACTAGGGACGTGCAGCGCGACTCGCGCATGCGCAGTAGGGAACCGGGAAGTGAAGCCACAACGCTTCACTTCCCGATTCCCTCACCTAGGATGGCGGCGGCAGCTGCCGAGAACCGAGCGGGTTCTCGGCGTCCCCTGCCGACATCGCTGGACCCTGGGACAGGTAAGTGGCCATGTATTAAAAGTCAGCAGCTGCAGTATTTGTAGCTGCTAGCTTTTAATATTTTTTTTTTTTGGCGGTGTGGGTGGACCCCCGCTTTAAAAGCAATAAAAACATATTTGACTCTAAATTGTATTGTCGTTGTACTGTCTCCCTTTTATATCGAAAGGCTCCGCTGATGCTTCAAAAGTCCTAGATAATAAATAATAAAAATAATAATAATAATTCTGATTCTTAATATTTAAGTGTTACTAATCCCACAACAGTAAAATGAGCCTATATATGCAGAATAGCGTGTTTGTTATGCTCACTGTGGAACTTAAGGGGTTAATCCTCTGCATTGTGTAAAAAGTCTTTGATCCTATAGGCACATATCCTCCCACTCCTGCAGGGTCTCTGTGGGCAAGGCCAGATAATACACAGAGTGGTCCCCCTGAATATGCTCAGTTTGGTCTCTATTGCTGGAGAGAATATTTCCTTGTTGAGTTGAGCTTTTCAGGTCAAATGATATGGACATCACACATGTGGGCGTGTATACAAATCCTAAATGACAGCCCAGTCCCTCCCTCCTCCTCCATGCCCAGTAACTTAAAAAGAACAGTGGGTGGGATGTCACATCTTGATTGATGGATGATCCGCCTCCCATAACAGCATGAGGACAAAGGCTGTAGTGGAAATCTCCTCCTACCCGACCACTCAGCACTTGGGCAGACTCTGCAGTTTATCACGTGACCGTGGTATACAGATCAGCCAAAAAAGGTATATAGTGGCAGTATTTGTATTTTAATGTAAAAATACAATTTATAAGCTGTGAGCACTGGGTTTAGTAACACTTCAAGGGCATAACCATGCTGCAATGTAATACATTTTTGTCCCCCCCCCTATTTTTATGAGATCATGAGAAGATGCATATCACAAAAATGAGTATTTATGTGGTCATGTAGTTCAAACCTTACAGCTATGCTAAACCGGATATACTGCATTTTTGCCCATTAAAAGTGATAAACAGGTCCACTGTAAAAACAAATACACAGAAAAACATACAAATAATGCATTTTCGGTGATTTTTTTAGCACATCTAATCAATGGAAAATCTGCATTGTTAAATGTTTCTCCACCACTTTGCATGACGCAAACAGAATATGCTAGGAGCATGTACAAGCTTGTACATGAAAATGCATGCAGTAATGTGTGAACGCATCCTTAATCTCAAAGCAAAACATTCAATGCAAAATACATACAGTAAAGGCTTATTATCTTCAGGGTCATTTTCCTCTACTTCCAATAACCATCCGTAACCTCTTTGGCGAAGAAATGTGGTGGCTGTTGACTCTTTGGTGAAGTCTCCACCAAGGTTCAACTTAACATCAGGTGCTGCTATTGACCCAGTTAGATCTGTTTGATCTAAAAAGAAAAAAAAAAAAAAAAAAAAAAATATATAATATATATATATATAAAACAAATAAAATTATATAAGATAAATTCCTAAAACCAATAAATGGATCTGGCTAACACGAAAACATACACAAGAACACAACAATAAATCCAATTCTGATAAATCTACAACTGCTTGCAAAAGATAAAAACACCAGAACAGATTAATGAGAAGAGGGCTGGTGGGGAAGGGGGCGGAGGAGGGTGTAGGGTAAATAAAAGCAGCTTAAACTTGAGCTTTATTGAGCATAGTCCGTACATTGTCACACAGGCTCCAGGTTGCGCCCCCCCCCCCCCCCCCCCCATGAGCTTGCTTTTAGTGCAGGGGAGATCTCTAGAGAGATTTCCATAAAAAGAAACCGTGACTTCAAATATTCTATGTAGTATTTAAGTGGGTAAAGCAACTGAAGCGATTTTTACCTTAGCACAAAGAGAAAAAATAAATTACCATTCCCAAGTAAACTGTTAAAATTCTTAAGCAAGCACTTGCAGTTTACAACTTTCAACACTGCTGGCTCCCGCTCTTTCAGTGCTGCTTCCCTGAATGTCCAGTCTTCACTGGAAAGGGTTAACAGTAAATAGTGCAGTCTCCAGTCAGTCTGTTTGCTTGGAGGCGCAGGGAAATGTAATGCCATTCTAGGCTACGGGGCTGTGCCTTTCTATAGATGCAGTGAGACAATGCTTGTCCCTGCTTGCAAGGACAGCTCCATAGGACACTGCAAGAGAAAGGATTCGCCCTGAAGCAGGAAACCTGGAGCAGCAGTCATGGGAGGTAGGGAGATAGCGGCACTGTAAACTAAGGAGATTTAAAAAAAAGCAGAGCTATTTGTCCTTAGAAACTGCACGTACAATTGTTGTTTAGTGCGAATGGGATGATCATAGTAAATAAGCATTTAAAGTGACACTAAATGATATTTTTATTCTCCAAAAATATTCCATATACATCTAGTACTTCAAGTGGGTTTATTCACACCAGACGCAGTGTTACAACGCAGTGGCTGATGTGTGGTGCAGGCCAGTTAGGTAACCACACACCACTCTGTTCCCTTTTTTCACAGCAACAGAGCTGTGGAAAAAAACAGCGAAAGAATCAAAATCACAATTCAACTTTCCTCACGATCTTAAAAACAGCATTTTTCAATTCTATGTAACAACTGCTCACTGCTGACAGCTAAAAAAAAAAAATATCCAGGCAGCATACCAAGTTTATCACATCTGAGAGAAAGTGAAACATTATAACATGTAGTTCAGGGGCAAGCAACCCCCAGCACTGGTGCCACAAGAGGCACGCAAAGCCTCTTTTGCCGGCACGCAACTCCCTACCCAACAGCAGAGCAGTGCAGGGAAGTGTCAGTGAGACACTAATGTATTCCAATTTCAGAGTTCCCCACACCACACCTGCACTGAGGAGGAGGCACGGTGCCCCCACACATTGTAAAAGATGGGAAACATTGTTTGGTTCTCTAACTTTGCTGTAGCTGCCATTGTCAGCTTTTGCAATTGGGAAGAGATTGGGTGCAGTTCTGCTGGGTGGAGGGGCAGTCCCGGTTTCCAGGACGACTGTCATTGGCCACTGCTAAAGCCAATCACAGTCCTGCTAGTCCCGTCCACCATCTGGAGGAAGATGACTCACTTGGTTACCAATCTCAGAAAGAAGAGATTTCACTGATTGAGAAAACCCCATTTAGGTGACAGTTTGTAGAATAACTGTTAAGCTTCTGAGAACTTTGTTGAAATTATTCCTGAACCTTTTCGTCACTTAACTACTGAACCCCTGCATCTGTGTCCGTTTAAGCCACAGCCAGTATTCAGTGCAATGAAAATCACACCCAACCACTTTTTCTCAGCTGTGGGGGCCCAACTTATGATCTTGCACACAGGCCCACTGCTATCAGAAAATGCCCCTGACCTGAGCTCATCATTGTGCATCTATTCCATATGCTTGTATGTGACATCACATACAAGCACGTGGGCAGGATGCAAGAGGTGGATCAGCAGGATGAGTGTGCCAGTATAGGTAGATGTGTCTCATCTCTGCTTCCTTTCACCACTCTGCATATCATAGATAAGAAGGTACAGCAGTGGGAAAAATAAGCAGGAGGGTACAGTGGTGGGGCAGATGATTTCAGTGGTGGGGCAGATGAGAAAGGGGGGGGGTACAGTGGTGGGGCAGACGAGGCAGGGGCGACAGTGCTCTGAGGTGTGGAGTTGCAGGATTTGGGGCTGATCTGAGGCATGAGAGCGCAGGATGTTAATTTCTCACTACTAAAAGTAGTGTACAGCATTTACTTTTTATAAAAAAATCTTTTTCGTGATTGAGTATGTGAAGTTGACATTTTTTTGTTATAAAATCAGAACGCTCAATTTCTTTGAAAACATTTTTCGGTACATGGTGCTCAAAAGGTTGCCTACCCCTGATGTAGTTTTTTAGATCAAAAGGAATGAACTTCGGTCAGTAAATGAGGTCAGTTCAACCACTTAAAAAGACTAAGGGCTCTTTCACACGGACGATCCGTATGTCCGTATTTCAACCTCCCGTTTTCGGATGCAAAACGGACATACATGTATCCCTATGGAATAGCGGATGAACGTCCGCTGACATCCGACCCGCTCGGATCTGAAAAAGTGTAACGGAGGAAAACCCTACTTTTCCATCCGTTTTCGGATGGGGTGACGACGGACACTACGGTCCGTCATCATCCGATCCCCCATAGGGGAGAGCGGCGCTCTGACAGGTCTGTCGCTGCACAGTGTGCAGCGACGGAACGGTCATTTTCCTGCTCAGCGGGGATCGGCGGAGCGATCCCCGCTGAGCAAGCGGGTGTTCACGGGGCGGATCATCACTGATCCGCCCCGTGTGAAAGAGCCCTAAACCTTTTTTCTGACACTTGTTGCTTACAAGTTAAAAATCAGTATTTTTTTTACTAGAAAATTACTTGGAACATTATATATATATATATATATATATATATATATATATATATATATATATATATATATATATATATATATATATATATATATATATATATATATATATATATATATATATATATATATTTATTTTTTTTAAGCAAAGACTCTAGAGAACAAAATGGTGGTTTTTGCAATATATTATGGTCACACTGTATTTGCGCAGCGATCTTTCAAACGCAATTTTTTTTGGAAAGATAACACTTTAATGAACTAAAAATAAATACTAAAAACAGTAAAGTTAGCCGAATTTTTTTGTATAATAATGTAAAAGATGTTATGCCGTGAGAATCATGATCTTTATTCTAAGCAAAAAAAAAACCATGACTCTTATTTTAGCCAAAATCGTGCAGCTCTACATACCATTTCATAAAGCTCTACTGGCCGCCACACAGTGCAAGGCAGTGGATCGCCTTGCACTGCACAAAGGTACAGCCTTTCATACTTTTTTTCAGTGTACACCACCCATAACACGGAGATGTGAACCAGGGACATAGCAGACAAAGCATTTTGCTGTGTCTTACGGTGGCACCGGCAGAGGCCCGAATAAAACACTTAACACTAAAAAAATAAGTGCATCTAAAAATGCGCATTAACACCAGGCACGCTTAGTGCTTGAGCATCAATTAATTTCCACGGCCAGAAAAAATAATTATTTGGGCAATGAAATGAATTAACGCCCAAAACGCTTGATACACCTAAAGACGTTAACACACTTTTACAAGTGTGTTTCTGCCAAAACATTGCCGCCAGGAGGAAAGGAGTATAGGAGAGATAGCAAAACATCCAGGTTGCATGTAGGGCCAAAACAACTAATCGATTAGGAAGATAGTTGACAACTATTTTCATAATTGATTAATCAGCCAGCCGATTAGTTGGCCTGCATACAAAATGCATTATTTGTTTAAATATCAGAAAATACAGTGAAGCACACATACAGCTTAGTACACAGTCCATATAAGTCAGTAAGTTCCTGAGAACTCGTGACTGTGTGAGCAGCAATGCTTCATGGGACATGTAGTCCTGGGCAGGAAGTGAGTGGTTCTAAAGGCAGAGGGTTTTTTACCTTGCTATATGGGCACTCTGAAGGCAGATGCGTCGGTGGGGAACCCCAGAGGAGGAGAATCATGGCTGCTCTGTGCAAAACCATTGCACAGGGGGCGTAGCCGAGTGAGGCATGTAGGACGTGCAGCAGAGAGCTCCGCTGAAAATCCTGAGGAATCCATCTCATTGTACCGCCAGACTATACCTTACAACCTTGGGACTGACATCGCTGGATGACCCTGAACCTACTCCTCATCTGGCTGGTAATATTTTTGTGCCCCATCATGTCTAAGCGAGGACAAGGCCCTGGAGTCCCGCTGGGCTATACATATTGTTTTACGGTTCACGAGGGAAAAGATAGTCTTGTAGAGCCGGAGAACTGCCCAGACTACATAGGGAGCGCTGGTAAGATTGTGTGGGACTTGATGTCACCCTTTTTTATAAAGCGGTACCACTTGTACATGGACAATTATTACACAAGCATGCCACTTTTTAGTCACCTTTTCGATTATGGAATTGGTGCATGTGGCACCGTGCAAACTAATCGCTGGGGCTTTCCCCAACGGCTTGTAGAATCCCGACTTAGACGGGGGGGGGGGGGGGGGCAGAGCCTGCTTGAAGTGTAATAATTTATTAGCAGTGAAGTGGAGGGATTCACGGAATGTTTTCGTTCTGTCTTCACTTCATGCAGACACAAACAGTCCAAATTCCTACGGCGACTGATGTTGGAGAAACCCGTCCATGTCCACGAATACAACCTTAATATGGGAGGGGTGGACCTCAATGACCAGTTGCTGGCGCTACGTAAAGCCGTGACTCCAGCGCTGTTAGAGGTGATTTCACCACCACAGTTAGAAAAAAAAAATTGGTGCATGTATGCCCATCATTAGAAATGGGTGGATGAAGGGCGGTATTCTAATGGTGGGCATACACACCGATCAATCTTTTTTTCGTTCAGCCCACAGGCTGCATGGAAAAAATAATATTACAATGTATGCCCAACAAGGACCAGCAACGTACTGGTATGTTGCTGGACTTTGAGTGGTTATACCAGAATGATGCCTGCAGGTTTAGGTATCATTATTTTCAGCCAGCGGTCAACTTTCATGTAAAAGCAATCATAGCAGCTAATTAGCCTCTAGACTGCTAGCCCCCCTACCGTCTTCCATGGTTTTCTCAGGCTCTCCTGTCCCAACAGGGAACCCGAGAATGCAGCTGGTGGTTACATCAGCTGACCAAAGAGCTGATCAGAGACCAGAACGGCTCCAATCATCTCTATGGCCTAAGAAACCAGAAGCTACAAGCATTTCATGACATTGGTTTCGCCGGATATAAACAGCGCCTTTGGGAAATTGGCAAAGCATTTTATCACACCGATCTTGATGTGGTCATCACAAAAACAAAAACACCTATCACAGCCTATTGCTATCAGAGGGGATATTTACATTCCCCGAAATAACAAAAAAAAAGGGCAAAAAGGCACCCCTGTCACCCCATGCTCACGCGCAAAGGCAAACGCAAGCGTCGGTCTGGTGACATATGTAAACAGCAATTGCACCATGCATGTGAGGTATCACCGCGAAGGTCAGATCGAGGGCAGTAATTTTAGCAGTAGACCTCCTCTGTAAATCTGAAATGGTAATCTGTAAAAGATTTTAAAAACGTATGTAGCTTGTCGCCGCTGCACGTTTGTGGGGGGGGGGGGGGGGGAGAAATCGCTGACATTTTTTTTTTTTTTTTTTGCATAAAGTCGTCACTAAATGATATATTACTCAAACATGCCATGGGCATATGTGAAATTGCACCCTAAAATACATTTTGCTGCTTCTCCTGAGTACAGGGATACCTCATGTGTGAAACTTTTTGGGAGCTTAGCTGTGTACAGGACCCCGAAAACCAACCACAGCCTTCAGGATTTCTAAGGGTGTAAATTTTTGATTTCACTCCTCACTACCTATCACAGTTTTGAAGGCCATAAAATGCCAAGATAGCACAAACCCCCCCCCCCTCCCAAATGACCCCATTTTGGAAAGTAGACACCCCAAGGTATTTGCTAAGAGGCATGGTGAGTATTTTGCAGCTCTCATTTAT